>NC_091829.1:75232293-75384793 GCF_038994185.2 Dermacentor albipictus | reverse complement strand
TAAAAGAACCCTTGGTGGTCCGAATTCCCACTGTGCCGCACTTCAGTGTACCAGAAAAATGTTCCACCTAATACCTAATACTTATTTATCTCAAGCCTGCTGTTTCGAAGATGCGGCTGACATGCATGTCCAGAGGAACGTCGTCAGCGAATTTCACACATCCACACAAATCGAAGCTTAAGCCCTTACGTACAGAAGTTCATTGATTGTTGTGAGCTTAACTGTGCTATCTTCAACGAAGCTACTGCCAGTGGAGCCAAGGGATAACGAGGAGGGCACTCTAGGTACGCTAGACAAACTCTATAGTTGCCCTGGCTTCTCTACAAGAGTATCTCTTCAGCTCCCAAAGGTTTCTGGGCAAACGCAAACGGTAATCAAAATATGTTTATCTAAAATATTCGCAGCCCGAGTCTTAATACGGAGTGGTCCTCTCCTCTTTACGACCAATGCTATAGTCTTCTCGTTTCGCTTGATTGAGTACCTGTGCCTGTCCACGACTGAGCTTGATCGCGCACTAAGGGATGACAGGGTAATGGTTTTACCGCTAAACACATTACGGTAAATTTGCGGGAAAAAGGGGGCAACCGCAAAGGCGGCGCAAAGTTGCTCCCACCTACTTTTGTCAGGTTAAGAATTTTCAATATAGCATTCGAAAACTAGCATTACCACGAGCAGTTCCGTAGGGTGAAATGCGTAAATCTCATTCCGAGTATTTTGGATAAATATCGGACGGCCATTTATAAAAGATTTATCTAATTTGGATCCTGTGTCAAAGGATGCGTTTGCAGGCTCCCGAACTTGATCGTGCCACCATGATGAAGGGACGCTCCGGGTCGCGTTCATTGCGCGTCTCGTCTGAATTGCATCTCGTCGTAGGCACCTGCACGGCAACGCTGTGTAGGAACATGGCGGCGTACTTGCAGTGGCTGATTTCAATGCATGGGTGCTATGGTGAGCGTTTCCTCTAGAGTTGTATGCTAACTGTACAGGTGAATATTCCCGATATTTTTTAGTGGGATACGAGCCCCGGTAGCTTACCGCTTATGGGGTTTCAATGCTAAGCTCAAGGTAGTCCATTCAATCGCGGCCACAGCAGGCCAAATTTTTACTGAAGGGAAATGCAAAAAAATTGAGAAGAGAGGAGACAGAAAAAAAAACACTCGTGTACTTGTATTAGGGTGCATATTAATCAACCCCAAATTGAAGAAGTCACTCCGAGTCCCTCATGTTAGCGTGCCTCATAATAAAAGCCGGCTTTCCCCACGTAAAACCCAACATTCCAATTTCTAGCATGACGAGTGAGCAAAGTTTCAAATGCGTCAGTTTCAGCCATTCTAAAAATTACGTGGGCAAGTGCTGTTATCCCACCCTGTGCCTGCTCCGTTCCGCTTCACCTTACATGGCGGATAAAATGCTTAGGAGGATTCGGGCTGGGGTGACCCTTACAGCGGCTGTGGTCTCAAAGTGAAGTGTTCTCATTTACCACTGTGTGCTACGTGTCCATACTGCGTAGTCCCAGTGGTGGATAGGCAGATGCGTACCACTTAATCAGCACAATTCTATGCTTTCCTAGGAATGCTGGCATCTCCTACTGCAAGCCGGCCTCCGCTACGATGTTGCCACCAGCTACGACCGCTGAATAGGTAACGAGAGATTCCACCACAAAACACTACTTTGATTCGTACCCAACACAGCCGTGACAAAACAGATATAATACGGATATACACATCAAGAATTATGCTTTCGGGGCAACTCCACATCGCAATAATAAAAAATGTTCACACAGGTTATGTAGCGTTATTATCCATGCTTCCAAGTGGCTTGGGAAACTTTTACGTCTCTCAAAATTTGAATGTGAGGAAACTGGGGCTCGTCTTATGCCGTGACTACATTTGGTAAAAAAAAAGTGGTTTCAAGCGCTTTCTCTAATTTTACCTTTTATGCATAACTAATAGCACAACCCAAAAGAAGTGTGGAACGCTAATATCGCACTTCATTATATTCCTTAAAAAAAAGGGGGGGTATGTGTGGGTAATGCGCAGACGAAATCAAAAGCTTCAGATTTAACCACAGCCTTTGTGGAAAATTACGCATTCGAACAGCGCCGCAATGCTTTAAGCGTGTTTCACGAACTGGGAGACGCCGAGTTTAGTAGGCTTTCCTGGGACAACTATTACCGAGACCGAGATTATATTGCTTTCAAGGCCGGGCCCCCGACCAGGTCTGGTCATATCAATCAATCAATCAATCAATCAATCAATCAATCAATCAATCAATCAATCAATCAATCAATCAATCAATCAATCAATCAATCAATCAATCAATCAATTTTATTCCATCCACAAATCTGTTCTTTTGTGGAAGACGAGGGCTCGAAAAAAAGTGGATCTATCCACTTGAGAAGCTTCGAGCCCCCGTTTACATGGCATACAGTGAGAGAGTGGAAATACAAAAATCTGTGTACACATTGAACAATGATAATTCCCTCAGGCATTCATGACAATAAATTCATCGATGCTTTATACAATTGTAACACTGCAAAAATATAACCATTTGGAAATCTGGAACAAAATTGTACACAATATGTAGCTTTCATACAAAAGAAATGGATCAATCTTTCGCAAAAAAATATGCCTTGATTGCAGGGCTCCCAGTTGTTTCTAATTTTATTCCGTATCGATGAAGTTCGTTTAACAGTTTGGAAGCGTGTGACGAAGCATTTGTTTTATTAACATAAGGCGTGTAAAGGGTATTTTCCAGGTGTCATCTCTGCGTGAATGATAAGATCTTGTGAATGGTGTCAACTCTGAAAGTGTGCGTAGAAGACCGTCTGAATCATATTTACATTTTCTTGCTAAATTTAGAGGGTACGATTTATGCACAGTTACAAGATTGTATTTTAAAAATAGATGTTTTGCGTGCGCAGTCCTTTCAGTGCATGCAATGTGACGAAGTGCTTTCTTTTGCAACATAAGCTACTGGTTCAGGTTCGTTAACGTGGTTGTGCCCCATACTACACAGCAATATTTCAAATGTTGAAAAAAGTAGTGCGTTATAAATATGAAGTTTGACGGCTGTTGGTAAGTGGAACTTGAATTTCGCCAGAATTCCTACTGCCTTTGCAATTTGCATAGCAACGTGGTTAACATGGATGTCCCAAGACATGTGCTTTTGGATAACTACACCAAGTGACTTCACTGAGTCAACAATTTCTATACGTGAATTCCCTAAGATTAGATTTAAAGTGGGTGTTGCAGGGGACTGTCGAGTTGTGAAGATAATAGGTTTTGTTTTATATATGTTAATGTTAAGCGAATTTATAATGCTCCACTTGTGTAAATCGCGGAGAGCTCCATTAATTTTACTTTCAACAGTATCATAATAATGACTGCGAAGAAAAATTGTTGTGTCATCTGCATAAGTTATGTACTCTGCGCCATGGTTACCTTGTGTAATGTCATGGATATAGAAATTAAATAGAAGCGGTCCAAGTATGCTCCCTTGGGTGACACCTGAGGTAACTGCTTTGCATGTAGATAAATTTACCTGAATGCATACACATTGCATTCGATGTTGCAGGTATGACGTTATAAGCGCGAGTGCTGCGCCTCTAATTCCATATACTTCTAGTTTTTTAGTTAGTGTTAAGTAGCTTAGACGGTCTAACGCCTTTGAGAAATCGAGATATATACCAGCAATCAGGCGTTTCTCATCGAATGCATTCAGAATGATTTGTTTTTGCATGACAAGGGCAAGTTCTCTAGACCTGCTTTTTCTGAATCCGAATTGGGTGGGGCTAATCATATTGTATTTGTTGGCAAACCCAATTATTCTAGCGTACATAATTTTTCTAAAGCTTTGGAGAACACGGGTAGTATAGATATCGGCCTGTAATTTGACAACTTGATTCTTTCTACACCCTTGAATATAGCAATACCTTTTGCTATTTGCATTTTCTTTGGAAAAACACCTGTCGAGAAAGCTAGAATATAAATATGCGTGAGCTGTGTCAATATGATGTCAAGAACGTACTTTAGTGGCCTGATTTGAATGTTGTCGATATAGCACGTTAAGCTGTTCTTGAGAGATTTGTACACTTTATCTATTTCACTCTCAATTGTGGGATTCATACATATGCTGGTAGAATTTCTCGAGATCCCATTTACTGCCTCCAGAGAATGAGAGCTAATGACTAGATTTGTGAAGTAGTGAGTATTTAGCTGACAAGACCACTGCAAATATTATGCGTGCCGACGATCATGTCTGCTAAGTATTGCTTCATTACATGCTGCGCAAAGAGCTAAATATAAAGCAAAACGTCGTTTAGGGTTCTCTTCGCGGGCGCCACCCTCCCAGCGATAAAGTAGACGTATATCGCGCACGTGTGCCTACGTACATGGCAGCGCTGTGACGTCGCTCATATTGACACGTGAGTACAGAAGTTGTTGAAGACGACACCATTTATTTGCTGGTCAGGTTGCTTGAATAGACAACTTAGAGCTTACAGAAATAGTGAAACAAGCAAACCGAATGCCGGCATGTTTCCGTTTCGACTGCTGGTTACCACGTCACGCTGTCGCGTGCGCAGAGAACGAAACTCTGTCGTTTTCGAACGCGTTGAAGCGCGCAAAATTGCCCGCTTCCCGAAACGAGACACACGCAACAGCCCGTGCGTGAGACCCTCACCGGAAAGAAAGGAAAGAAAAGAAAGAAAATGTGCCCCGTGACAGATTCGACATGCAATCGTCGGGTTCCACTGTGGGATAACATAGGGAATTAATTTCGCTGGCGGAGGCTAGACGGCGCAAGGGAAGAGAGTGTATTTTGGCGGTGCCGCTGGCCTCCTTCGATCGCTGCTTAGCGTCATTTCAAATATTTCTATCTCTGCAATTATGGAACCAATATCAAAAATTGTTCCTACAGAACGCTCCTTAGATGACATGTAACTACTTTCAGCGTACAACGAAAATTTGCTATTAGGCCCGGTGAGCGTTCCTTTAAAGATGGCGCATACCATAGCCCTTGTGCCATATAATTTAGGTGTGCTTGCTTAAATACCAGTCTTTGTAAACATAGAAGTTCACAGTTTCGCCTGAGAAGCGGAGGCTTTCATTGTGATGGCAAAGTATTCGACTACAACACAAAGCTCGTACTTCTTTCAGTTGCCTAAGTCACAGTAAACATTCTCTTATTATTAAATTAACAAGCACGATGTCACACCTGCGAATGCGAACATGAGCAACGCTTTCATTTCCATTAATTTGTAGTTGTTTATTTTCATTTATTGAGCACAATTCCTCCTATGTTGTCCTTTGTGTCAGTGTTAGTTGGATTGTTATAATATAATTTGTTGCTAGGTAACGCAAGAAAAATAAATGTGAAGCAAAACGCCAATTACCGTTCTCTTCGCGGGTGCCACCCTAGTAGCGTTATGACGCGTGATGTCAAAACTTATTCAAGCTGACAGTACATATACGTTTACTAAGTTGTAATGTCAGCTTGAATAAGTTTTGACATCACGCTTACATACGTTTACTAAGTTCCCCGCAGGGGCGTCTGCGCAAGCAGGCGTTTGGTGTGTTGCGACACCACAGACCCGAGCACACGAGGGTTGGACCCTCCCGCGTGTAGCCGTGCGCGGCTTAGCCGTGTCCGGGGAAAAGGGGATCCTGGGGGTTGAGCCAATGCCGGGTGTTTGGACCTTTAAGGCCCCCCGGCGGCGGCAACACACCCCTTTGGCCTCGGCTTCACGTAGACGGCACCCCCGGACTGACCCACCCGGAGGAAATCGGTAGTTGCCTTTTCCTGTCCTCCTCTCCATCCTGCGTCTTTTTCTCTTCCTTTCAATCTTTCCTGTCTTCTCGTCTCTTCTATTTACTTCCAACTTTCCTGGCAGCGAGGGTTAACCTTGTGTGGGTGGCCAACCTTGGGTACTCCAGATTGGGTTATAGTGGCACCGTACAACTGGCGAGGGCTTGTCTTACTCGTAAGACTTGCTCCGTCCCCATGTTGGGCTCGGTGGTGGGCGGTTGGCGCTGCTGCCGAACTCAAGACTTCTATATGGCTTCTAGCAAACCACTTTCCCTTGATCGCCCTCTAAAAAGAGGGCGCACCGATGCAACGTTTCAATTCTTTTTGAACAACAATCAAGAACACTTCCCTAAATACCAAGTAATCCACAGCGAAGGCAACAAGAGCGTGCGTAAATTCTCCCCCTTCTTGGTGGCGAAATGCCTCGCAAACACTATAGGATCTGGCTACAAAGCTACAAAGATGTCGAATGGAGACCTGCTCCTTGAATTGAAGGATAAAACACAACATGATAAAATTAATGACTTGAAATGCATTGGCGATGTAGCAGTCACTGTGTCGGCACATCGAACCATGAACACGAGCCGTGGAGTAATCTCTGAAGACGACTTCTTAGACCTTAGTAACGATGAGCTGCTTGAAGGTTTCCAGGACCAAAATGTGATCAAAGTAGAAAGAATCCAAATCCGGAGGAACAATGAACAACTTCCAACAAAGCACATAGTATTAACCTTTGGTACCAGTCTACTGCCTACCACATTGGATGCAGGCTATATCAAAGTACGTGTTAGGCCGTACATCCCAAATCCTCGACGGTGCTTTAAGTGCCAGAGGTATGGGCATGGATCCCAGACGTGCCGAGGAAGGCAGACCTGCGCAAAATGCAGCTCGAATGATCACCCATCAGACACTTGCGACTCATCTCCACATTGTGTGAACTGTGATGGAAGCCATCCAGCCTACCCTAGAACATGCCCTAAATGGAAGAAAGAGAAAGAAATCATTGCATTGAAGGTCAAAGAAAATATAACATTTCACGAAGCAAGAAAACGTCTGTCCTACTTGAATCACACGAGCTTTTCCGAGGTGGCGCGACGGGGGGCAGCGTCACAAATCCCTCGGGAGTCTACCGCGGTCACTGACAGTGGCCCGGTAATCACTCCGCCTGCCCCCCTGGTGGCAGCAGCAGATGCTGCTCCATCAACATCGAAGGTGGGCCTGCAGAATTCGGTTCCGCAGGCTCCAAAGCTAAACCGAACTCCACGGCCTGGGACGCGAGTTTCAGCGCCTAATTCACGATCCTCCAGCACCTCCGAGAAGGTTATGGAGGTCGATCATAAATCCTTGGCGTCATCGACGCCGAAAGATCAGCGCTCCCAAGAGCGCGCTAAAAGAGATAAAATACCTATAACTGCACAAAGAAAGGGACCGGTAACCTAAACGGTTACCGCTCTTGTATACATATCCATCTATCTTTACCACGTGCTCTTGAACACAGTCAACAAAAATCTTCCTCAAAATGGCTACACAAATATTTCAGTGGAATGCCAGGGGCCTCCTTCGCAATCTAGATGATGTCAAAGATCTACTAGAGGAATACCAGCCACGACTGTTCTGTGTTCAAGAAACACATTTAAAGTCTACACACCAGAACTTTTTAAAACAGTACATAATTTTCCGTAAAGATAGAAATAATGGCAATTCTTCTTCAGGTGGTGTGGCAATCATAGCCCAAAAGTCAGTAGCATGCCAGCATGTATCACTCCAGAGTTCATTTGAAGCAGTGGCTGTTCGGGCTATATTGTTCAATCATCTTATAACGATTTGCTCCCTATATATATCGCCTGATGAGCGGTTAGACATTGCAGAATTTGAAAAGCTGATTGACCAGCTTCCTGAACCCTATATAGTAATTGGAGATTTTAATGCTCACAGCCCATTTTGGGGTGATTCAAGATGTGATGCGAGAGGACGGGCAATAGAGAACTTCCTTCTTTCTTCTGGAGCCTGTCTCTTTAACAAGACAGAGCCAACTTTCTGCAGTCCTACACACAACACGTATTCATGTATAGATTTAGCCATAGGGTCAGCATCACTTCTTCCACACCTGGTATGGAGAGTTGTCACTAATCCATATGGGAGCGATCATTTCCCGACACTCCTAGAAACAACAAACTGGCACGATGGACCAGCTTACCCCCCAAAATGGAGACTTCATTCAGCAGACTGGTCAAAATTTAGAAACATAAGTAAACTGTGCCTAGAAGAAGTGGACCATTTAGGTGTAGAAGAACTGGCTAGCTACATCACTGAACACATCCTCTGTTCCGCTCGAAACTGCATACCTCAATCCTGCACAGATAGAGTAAATGCAAAACCGTGGTGGAACAGGGACTGCGAAACTGCTAAGAAACGTCAGAACAAAGCATGGAGTAAACTTTCACGCTAACCAACCACAGAAAATCTAATAGAATTTAAGCGCTCCAAAGCAAATGGACGCCGTATCCGCCGAATATCCAAAAGAGAAAGCTGGACGTGCTACATATCCTCAATAAACTCATACACGGATGTTAGCAAAGTATATAACAGAGTACGCAAACTGAAAGGACAACGTCCAAATCCTTTTCCTCTCGTCACTGGTTCTGGTGATTCAGTAGAAGATCAAGCAAACACTCTTGGCGAGCACTTTCAGAGAGTATCAAGTTCAGAAAATTATTCCGAAAATTTCTTAAACCATAAAAGAATAGCTGAAAATATTCCTCAGCGTCCAAAAAAGTCATCAGAAGGGTACAATAGACCATTAACGTTCCATGAACTCAAGCTTGCCCTAGGCTCTTGTGGTAGCTCGGCTCCAGGTTCTGACGCAATAACTTATGAAATAATCAACAATCTGCCTTATGAGACCCTAAACTGCCTTTTAGGCCTTTACAATAAGATATTTGCTACTGGTCATATACCTTCATCTTGGAAAGAAGCAATAGTTCTACCAATACTCAAACATGGCAAAGACCCTTCCTTAGTTAACAGTTACAGACCAATTGCACTCACTAGCTGCTTACTCAAAGTATTTGAAAAGATGATTAACCGACGCCTTGTCTTCTTTTTGGAATATAATGGTATACTGGACCCTCGCCAATCTGGCTTCCGAAGAGCGAGGTCTACTACCGATAATCTAGTTCTCCTTGAATCATATATACGTGATGCATATGTACATAGCCAATACTGTCTGTCTGTATTCTTTGATCTTGAGAAGGCATATGATACTGCCTGGCGATATGGTATTCTGCAAGACCTCTCTTCCTATGGAATTTGTGGTAGTATGCTAAATATTCTGCAAAATTACTTATGTGAAAGAAAGTTCCGCGTTAGAATTGGCAATGTACTATCGCGCACTTTTATTCAAGAAAATGGTGTACCACAGGGAGGAGTGCTAAATTGCACACTTTTTATAATCAAAATGAACTCTCTCCGCTCTGTTATACCATCAATGGTGTCTTATTCTGTCTATGTGGACGACATCCAAATCAGCTTTAAATCTTGCAACCTGTCCATATGTGAACGTCAGATACAGTTCAGTGTTAACCGCCTCACGAAATGGGCAGACGAAAACGGGTTTACATTCAATGCAGAAAAGACTTCCTGTGTGCTGTTTTCCAGACGTAGAGGGGTATCTCCTGACCCTTGCATTACGATGCATGGGAGAAACCTGGTAAATAAAAAAGAACAAAAATTTCTTGGTATAACATTCGATAGTAAGCTAACCTTCACGCAGCATATAAAACAGTTGACGCTGAAATGTCTTAAAACCATGAACCTTTTAAAGATTTTATCCCATCAGTCGTGGGGAACAGATAGGTATTGCCTCCTATCTCTTTTTAAAAGCCTTGTGTTGTCACGCATAGACTACGGATGTATTGTTTACCAGTCTGCTTCAAACACAACACTTAAGCAACTCGATCCTGTCTATCACTTAGGTATCCGCCTAGCTCTTGGTGCCTTTAGGACGAGCCCCGTCCAAAGTCTATACGCAGAATCGGATCAGTGGCCGCTGCATTATCAACGTACATATCTGGGAGTCACCTATGCAATAAGAATCATGTCACTAAAACACCACCCATGCAAAGCACTCATAAGTGATCAATCCACAAACCAGTTGTACCTAAACAGGCCTTCACACGCCCCACCGTTCCCGTTGGCAGTAATATCTGTTGCGGAAGAACTCGGAGTACTTTTCACAGATCTACAGGAAAGCGACAATGCTGAACCTATTCCACCCTGGGAACAATGTACAGTTACCTGTGACTTGTCCTTTAGAGAACTGAACAAAAAGAGTTGTCCAAGTGCCCTCATCCAGCAACATTTCTTGGCCCTTGAAGACAAGTATAGATCAACGGCATTTTTCACTGATGCTTCGAAGTCGGCAACTTCAGTATTATGTGCAGCCCATGGCCCAAACTTCTCCAACGCTAAAACCTTACATAACCATAGCAGCATTTTTACAGCCGAAGCGTACGGTATCCTGATCACTGTTGAATACATAGTGCAGCACAATATACAAAAGTCCATAATATACACAGATTACTTAAGTGTTGTCACAGCCCTGTCCTGTGGCAAAACAAGCCGAAACCCTGTATTAAACATGCTCATTAAACACATTCACCTAGCATATAAACAAAACCTAGCTCTTGTTGTATGCTGGGTGCCAGGACACTCTGGGATTGCAGGCAATGAAATGGCAGACAAGAATGTTGGACAAGCGGCTCATCGGGATATTATTGATGTAAGCTGGGTACCTGGTGTAGATATGAAACCGGCTGTACGAAAGGTGCTTCACGACCATTGGCAAGCTGAGTGGGACAAGCAAGTGGAAAATAAGCTGCATCTGCTTAAACCGCGATTAAGCAAACCTTTCCGACTGAAGCTTGATAGGCACACGGAAGTCACCCTAGCACGACTCAGAATAGGACACACTTATGGCACACACTAACACCTATTGACTGCAACTGACCCCCCGACGTGCACACGCTGCGGTGAGATCTTAACCGTCCTACATATCCTCATTCAATGTCCCGAACTTCACCGAGAGCGATTAGCTCATTTTAAGGAACTCTACACACACCATATACCACCCCATCCCTCGATGTTCTTATCAGAAGATGCACTTTTTAACTTTAAAAGAGTGCTTTTTTTTTTTTATTGAGATGAAATTGTAGGAGAGGTTGGCGCCTTTATGGTGGCACCGGCTACTCCTTGTCGCTTAATTATCTTGCTCAAGCTAACTTTCTAGATATCATCTCATTCCATGCTAACCATCAGACTGTGCCTCACAGGTGAAGTATAGTCTGATGCACATAAGTATGTCCGAGCTCTTGCACTTCTTGCGTAGGCAAGAATTGTACAGCAAGGGACTCGGGCAATGCGCAACAATTTACCATGTGTCCCTATAACCAATATTTTTAGAATTCATCCACCAGTATTTATAGATTTCTCTTACGTGTAGGCCTCTATACAGCCTCCATTTTAAGTCACAGCACCAAACCCACAATTTTACTAAACAAAAACATATGTCCTGGCGCTCTTTGGCCTTAGATGCCCTTGTACCATTAAACTCCAATCATCATCATCACGTTTACTAAGTTGCTTCCATAGACGACTTACAGTTTAGAGAAATATTGAAAAACACAAAACGAATGCCCGCATATTTTTGTTTATCTTCCTCCCGTATGGAAAGAGAGATTTACTTCAGTTTCGTCGGCTTGGTCTCACGTCAGGCAGTCACATGCGCCAAGAACGACACTTTGCCATTTTCTACCGTGTTCCAACCACGAGATCATGCTCCTTCATCATCTCACGGCTGCGTCATTGCTCGTGATTATGGATCTCATCAGGTGTTTTCGTAAATTAACATTATAAAACAAGAGTTTGAGAAAAGACTGAACCGGGACGCCACTCTTATTTATAAGCTTTAACTCGTCTTTTTCCATAATGCAATCATTCATTGTCTTGATCAGCTGATTTCTAGGAAGGAAACTATATAAATCTGTGACAATGATGCTGAACGCTGTGCATGATGGATACACCCCCTCTTGTAAAAGCCTGAGCAAATCTGAGTTTTTTTTTCTTATTTTGCATGGGTCTTCTACGTGGAGCCCTGTTAAGTTTTGACGATGTACAGTGAGCATCACTGCTATCAATGGAGCCAACAGCTTAATGGGGCGGGCAATCTAGGTAGGCTAGGCAAACTCCACAGTTGCCTTGGCATCCGTACATGAGTTTGTCTTCAGTTTCCAAATATTTTTGCGCAAATGCAAACGCAAATAAAAAAAATATTGAGCTAAAATGTCCGCAGCCCGTGTCTTTATACGGAGGGGTGCTTTTCTCTTTACGAACAATGCTAGTCTTCTCATTTCGCTTGATGGAGTACCTGTGCCTGTCCACGACTGAGCTTGCTGGTGCACCAAGGCATGACAGGGTAATGGTTTTACCGCAACACACATTAAGCAAATTTGCTCAAAAAAAGGGGGCCTCCGCAAGGGCGGCACAAAGTTGCTCCCTGCAACTTTTGTGAGGCTAACAATATTCAGTATATCATTCGAAAACTAGCATTACCACGAGAATTTCCGTACGTAGAAATGCGTAAATCTCATTCCGAGTATTTTGGATAAATATAGGACAGCCATTGAAAATACATTTATCTAATTTTTATCCTGCGTTAAAGGATGCGTTTCCAGGCGCCCGAACAAGATCGTGCTGCCATGATGAAGGGAGGCTCCGTATTGTGTTCATTGCACGTCTCGTCTGCATCGATTCTCGTCAACGGCACATGCGCGGCAGTGCAAAGTAGTAACGTGGCGGTGTCCTTGCAGTTGCTAATTTCAATGCATGGCTGCCATGGCGGGCGTTTCCTCTAGAGTTGGTTATATTAACTCTATAGGTGAACATTCCAGACTTTTTTTAATGGGATACCAGCCACGGTTGCTTACTGCTTAAGGCGTTTCACTGCTAAGCTCAAGGTCGTCCATTAAATCGCGGCCACAGCGGCAGAATTTTTACTGAAGTTGTAATGCAAACAAAGAGATGAGAAGACAGCAGAAAAAAAAGAAACACTTGTGTACTTGTATAAGGGGCATGTTAATCAACCCCAAATTGAAGAAGTCACTCCGAGTCCCCCAGTTTAGCATCCCTCGTAATAAAAGCCGGATTTCCGCACCTAAAAGCACGTGGAGCCCTGTTATGTTCTGAAGATAACCAAAGACTAGGTGTTACCATTAGTTCATCTCAGACACAAATGTGCGTAAAGGTTTTCTCAGGTTTATGCGTTTTTATCGTAAAAAAAATCTCAAGGTTCCGCCCCTGACATGTTCGAATTGGAACATGTTCTCGTGAAGGAGCGCGCAAAATCGCTTGCTATTCGAAACGAGACAGACGCAGCAGCTCGCACGTGATAACGTCATAGCAAGTGTAGCACTCACCAGAAAAGCGACAAAAGCAAAAACTTGGAGGACGCTTAAACTTCTTCTTCAAGAGTGGATCGCACTCCCACTCCCTTCGCACAGCCCACTCATTCGCTCGGGATGTCCTTGAGTCACACAAAGACGAAACGTGCACCTGAGCAAGCGGAACGAGCCAACGAACTCGGTGTCTCAGAGGGAGAAACGATCTACGCGAGCCAAACTTCGCTATCGGCACTGACAGCCGGGACGCGACGCGCCATGATGATGATGATATGTGGTGTTTTATGGCGCAAGGGCCAGGTTTGACCAAAGAGCGCCATGACGTGGTAATGTTGGCGATGTATTGTGGATGACATGCACAATGAACTCATCATGGTAGATGTGATATGGCTGTAAAAGGGCCTAAAGAACTTACGCTTTAAGTGGAGTAGAATATATAGGTGGTAAAATAATGACGGTGACTAGGATGTGATGTGGGCTATGGCAATGGGCTTTCGTTAAAACAGGATGCAATAAAACATAACACTGACACCAGAGTTTCAAGAGAGCCCTTGAATGCAGGGCTGTTAGTCGTGTGCTTAAAAGTTGCCTGGCCAGATGATTTTTAGGGTGTCCGTTTCGGCTAAAAACTCTAAAACTGTTTCCAGATTAAAAAGAGGTTCATCGCTAAGAAAAAATGCAGGGTGAAGGGGTAAATTCTCGCGATATGCAGCAGGGAAATACTTTTTTCTTTCTGTTTCTATTGCAGGGCACTCAATAAGAGCATGCAGGACAGTGAGATTATTGCCGCACTTAACACAAGTTGGAAGATCGCCCCCAGTCAAGAGATGAGAGTGGGTGCCGTATGTGTGGCCTATCCTTAATCGGCAAAGAATTACTTCCTTGTACCGTGCTGCTTTGCCACTTATCCAATTCCGCAATTTTGGTTTGATAATGTGTAACTTATTCAATGTTTGTGTATCCCACTCTTCTTGCCAATGATTCCTCAATTTACAGCGCAGAAGGGGCTTTAGGTCTGTTGCAGGAATGGGGATATTTCCATCTGTGTTGTTAAAACTCACTGACGTAGCCTTTTCGTCAGCAGCTACGTTGCCTTTTATGCCCTTATGGCCAGGTACCCAGTATAGTATATTCGATTGGTTCCACATGTATCCGGAGCATAACACGCTATACAGCTTATTAAAAACCGAGTTCTTGTGCTTTCGTTAGCTAATTAGGGCTCTCACTACACTTAACGAGTCTGTAAATATAACAGCCTTAGCGATATTTTTGAGCCGTATGTGTTGAATAGCCTTAAGAATGGCGTATGCTTCCGCTGTAAAGATACTGGTGTATGGGTTTAGTGGTCCAGATGTTGAAAGTGAGGGTCCCAGAGCTGCGTAAGCAACACCAGCTGGAGACTTCGAAGCATCTGTGTAAAATTCATCACATGAATATTTCTCCTTCAGTTCCATAAAATGTGAATATATGTGTGCCTCCGGGGCTCGTTTCGATATTTCTAGGAAAGAGATGTCGCATTGGATAGTCTGCCACTCCCAAGGCGGTGGAAGCCGTGTAGGAGCCATTAGGATATTGTGTAAAAGAGGGACACCTATTTTTTCTGATAGTGCTTCCAACCGGAGGGACAGAGGAGGCCTAGTGGCTGGGCGGTTACGAAACAGCCTAGCAGTGGACAAGTCGCATATAGTGGAATGACAAGGATGTTTAACATCTGAGCTAACTTTAAGGGCGTAGGATAAAGTTAAATATGTTCTTTGGTAGTGCAATGACCATTTGTTTGACTCGACGTAGAGGCTTTGCACAGGGCTAGTCTTAAAGGCGCCTGTAGCAAGGCGGATACCTAAGTGGTGAATAGGATCAAGCATTTTCAGAGCACTAGGTCTGGCAGAATTGTAGACTATTGCTCCGTAGTCAAGGCGTGTTAATACTAGACTTTTGTAGAGCTTTAAAAGGCACCGCCTGTCGCTTCCCCAAGATGTACGTGACAGGAGCTTCAGCAAATTCATAGACTTGAGGCACTTTGACTTCAGATACTTCAAGTGTGGTACAAAAGTCAGCTTACTGTCTAAAAGGATTCCTAGAAATTTGTGTTCATGGCTCACAGATAGCCGTTCTCCATTTAGATCTATTGCGG
Source organism: Dermacentor albipictus (assembly GCF_038994185.2). Classification (NCBI taxonomy): domain Eukaryota; kingdom Metazoa; phylum Arthropoda; class Arachnida; order Ixodida; family Ixodidae; genus Dermacentor; species Dermacentor albipictus. Next base: position 75,369,394 of record NC_091829.1, on the reverse strand, counting down.
GGTCCGCCATTATGCCTCTCTTGTTAGAAAATAGGACGCATGTACTTTTTTGTGGGTTTAGTTTGAAACCATTTTCGTCCGCCCACTTAGATAATTTATTTATGCAAAGCTGTACTTGTCGCTCGCAGATACTTAAGTTACTTGATTTGAAACCTATCTGGATGTCATCCACATATACGGAATAAAACATAGTATGTGGTATGGCAGTCTGGATCGCGTTCATTTTGACAATAAATAGAGTGCAGCTCAGCACACCACCTTGTGGAACACCAGTCTCTTGCGTAAATGGACGAGACAGAACGTTACCAACTCTAACACGGAACGTCCGATTGGAGAGGTAACTATGAATCACGTTCAGCAAGTTGCTTCGAACTCCCATTTCAGACAGGTCACGGAGGATTCCAAAGCGCCAAGTTGTGTCGTATGCCTTCTCCAAATCTAAAAATACGGACAGGAAAAGCTGTTTGTGGACAAAGGCATCGCGGATATTTGTCTCGATGCGGACAAGGTGATCTGTTGTGGATCTACCCTCTCTAAAACCGCACTGAAATGGATCGAGTATTTTGTTGCTTTCAAGAAAATGGATGAGGCGACGGTTAATCATCTTCTCAAATAATTTGCATAGACAACTAGTGAGAGCTATAGGTCTATAACTGTTGGGTGAGGAAGGGTCCTTGCCCTCTTTGAGGATAGGGATTACGATTGCTTCTTTCCAAACAGAAGGAATGTAGCCTGCAGAGAACAAGGAATTAAAGAGTGACAGTAGTGCTTTTTGGGTTTCGGGGTGTAAGTGTCTGATCATCTCATACATTATCCTGTCACTTCCTGGAGCGGACTTGTTGCAACAGCTTAGTGAGGCCTGGAACTCAGCCATTCCAAATGGACGATTGTATACTTCGTTGGATGTGCTTTTCCGATCGAAGTTCATCTGTTCTGCTAGTCGCTGGTATTTTACGAATGTATCTGTGTAGTGAGATGTACTGGAAATGTGCTCGAAATGTGCTCCTAGACAGTCTGCCTGATCCTCCAGGGTGTGTCCTTGTGTATTTAATAAAGGTAAGGGATGAGTTTCGCGGCCTTTTATTTTGTTAACCCTGTTCCAGGCTTTTCGTTCGTCTGTGTATGAATTGATGCTGCTTATGTAGTTTTTCCAACTTTCCCGTTTAGCGCGGCGGCGTGTTCTTCTCCCTTGCGACTTGATCGCCTTGAAATGAATTAGGTTCTCTGTGGTTGGTGGACGCGCCATGAAGGCGGACGCAATCATGGGGCTGACGTTTTGATGGGATGGTCCTCTATCTCGCTTCGGAGCACAACGCAGACGCATGACTCATCGCCAGTAGCACGGCACAAATCGCAGAGGACGCTTTCCCACCAGACGCGCTACGGCGCAGCGATCAGGTCGGAGGCGTCCCGTATCGGACGCTGCACCTAGGAATCGCGCTGTGAGCGCAAATAGGAGCCACGTCGCCTAAACACGAGGTTTCGAGTGGCGCACGCTGGAAGTCGGAAGGGGAGAGAGCGAGAAAACTTATTAAACGCAAGGGTATTGGGACATTTTCGCACCAGTCCCCGCAAGGCCCCAGTGCGCTCAAACGAGACGAAGGGCAGAAGCGGGTGAGTGGCGCGCCACCTGTCGTTGCAGTGCCATATGTTGCGAGGAGGGTGTCTTCTGTGTTTGCCGTAAGATGGCTCTGCGTGTGCGCCAAGCGCAGAAGAAAAGTAGCGGAAATGTACTTAGCTACGCGTTTAACTGCGACTCCAGTAATTTACATGCGAACAATTACCATCATAGACCGCAGTATAAATTTCTATGGCACATTTCTAAGGTAATACCACATTCACTAGAGGCGCTTTTGTCGTGCTTTGAACCACCGAACCCATGGCTGAGTGGTAGCACCTCTGTCTGACACTCCGGAGACCCTGGTACGATTGCCATTCAGCCCATCATGCAAGTTCTTCTTATTTATGAATTGCCTTCCGCCATTTTTCGCTCGTGGCGACGACACCGGCTTTTCTGCGGAACGAGCTCCTTAAGGCTGTCGCTCTAAAAAGAAAAAGCAAGGCTCGCGAAATATTTGCCACACGATGCTCCGGCATGGGCGGAGGCAGGCAAGAAACTTCGCTTGTGGAGGCCACACACATAAACGCGCGCGCGCACGCGCGCACACACACTACGTGTAATATCAGTAAAGAGCGAATATGTATCAAGTCTTCAAAAAGTAGTCAATGTGATGGTGCTATCGTGCAACTTTTTCGTAGGCTTCAGTAAAATTATTGCACTGCTCTAAATTTTATTTCCTTTTCATTTTGCTGAGAAATGTCCAGAACTTCTACAACCTCGGGAGCCTAAATAGAAGGGCGTCTTCTTTAAATGCATGAAAACACTTGTAGACGGGGCTTAGGATCAATGAGCGCTATCCATAGTTGAATTCATTAACAGCGTGCTGTCGATCGATAGGAACACTACACCCCATGCCTTCACACAACAAGCACCTAAGTTGGTTGAATCACTTCAAGGTTTTCTTTAGAACACATAGTGCAATGTCAAGAACGTATGCGTATGGAGGAAATAGTAGGTACGGCTCGCTGAAACGATTATGCAGGATGATGTAGCACTGGGATGATGCTGGAAGCATGGACGCTGACGTTAAGTTGTCCTGATTATAACCGCCTGGACAGCCGTTATTAAAATGACAGGCCGTTGAATGATTGCGCGAAGAATTCAGAAACTTTTAGGAGATGTGATTCTTATCACACCAGCAATATATATTCAGAGTTTTATATGTGCGCTTTCCAGCTCCCCGAAGAGCCAAGTCCTATATCATTTTAAATAAATTACGAAATCGGTGTGGAATATTTTTCTCACAACTACACACTCTTTTCGATACATTGAATAGGTTAAATTGCTACTAAAAGACTTTAGGCCTTTCGGCAAATTTTGGCTATCGATCGGCAGCTGTATTAAGCTACCAAGGGAGTGCTTTACAGTAAAGGTATTTCAAAGGGCTCCATTACAAGAAACGAGAAATATTCAAATGTGGCTTTGCCATGCTTTCAAAAGGCCAGCTTCAGCGAAGAATTGGATACTCTTTCTCTGTTAGCGAAGAATATCATCCCCAAGTGTGACAGCAAACTCCCGTGGCACTGTTTCCTTCCTGTAACATAACCATGTCCATTGTGTGCCCCATTGTTATGCGCACAATTTTTCACTTGATTCACCTGATTGCCGTTTGCCTGTTCACATATGTTGTAGAGACCCCGTCATTTTGAGCTCGAAGTTGGTAAAGGCAAGGCGCAGAAAATCAGGACTTAGGAAGAAGAACACAAACGACAAGACGGGCGCCACTCGAGACTGGCAAGCTGAGACGGCGATCAAGTTGACGCACAAAATGGCAGGATCGGTGCGAAAGCTTTGATGAAAGAAAGGGCCCAACTTGATCAAGTTCTTTTCAACTTGATCGGTCACGAAATACGCGGTTGCTGCCCGAGCACAACACCGGTACAACACAACCCTTTCTCCATGCCATTCCTATACGGCCTTTCGCGCAAGACTCGTCTGCTCCGAAATCGTTTGCTCTCCGCATTACTCCATAGCGAGCGCCAGATTGAGCTGCGATCTTTGACTTCTTTTGCGTGCTTTCACTCGCACACTACAGCATATGACGCTCAGCCATAGTATTATCGTCCTTGGACTTCACACGAAAACACACGACAACGTCGATGGAACAACTGCACCTGGTGTGGGCATATAATCGTTATTGCAATAAAATGCGACAAAATGATAAATTCCTCCGTTTCCAGTTGTCGGTTTGCCTTCGCGTTGAACGTGCGCTAGGTCCAATTGGAGACCCGCCGTAGAAACCTTATAGAGGCACCACAGCGGTCACATTAGCGTCTCAATAAACACAAGCCCGTCGGGACGTGCCATCGCTTTCCAAATGCCCAAAGCCAATCATCTTACAACCAGATTGACCTCACCTAACTGCTTCCCCTCCAATTTTTCTGCCCTGATTTCGGTGCGCGCACGCATTAGGGCATCCGGGATCTCCGTTCTCTATTTTGATTTCAGTGTGGCCCATGGCCGTGCTTTTGCTGCTCCTCGCGCTGCACTTTTCACAAGCGCAATTATTCGAATTGCTTTTTTTACATAGATAAGAACTAATTTTGAGTAACTGTCACTTCTCGCCCATTTGCCGCATTTCCAGTATTTACATTTACCAGAGAGAGCATGGAGATCAAGGGAAAGGAGGTCGACCAGAAGAGCGGTTGGTTGGCTGCCCCACACAGGGAGCACGGAAAGGGTGAGTAAGGATTTATTCAATTAATTACTGTACCCTAAGGGCATACAATACATTAACGTGCCGTGGTTGAGCACGAGGTCACAGGACCGAATTCCGGCCACGACGGCCGCATTTCGATGGGGACGAAATGCCAAAACACTTATGTGCTTAGATTTAGGTGCACGTTGAAGAATCCCAGGTGGTCTACATTTCCGGAATCCTCCACTACGGCGTGCCTCATAATCAGAAAGTGGTTTTGGCACGTAAAACCCAATAATTTAATTTTTTTTTTACTAAGCAAGGCAAAATCATCAGCGAACCGCAAGTTAGTAAGGTGTTCTTATTTAACTCTGCGTTTGGCAGGCATTCTCAGATCATGAACAGCAGGTTGCCATTATCCCTCAAGAGAAAAGTACATAACAGCTGTGTCTTACCAGTACTCACGTATGTGACAAAAACCTGGAGGCTTACGAAAAGGGTTCTACTTAAATTGAGGACGACGCAACGAGCTATTGAAAGAAGATTGAAGGGTGTAACGTTAAGGGATAACAAAAAGCAGATTTGGTGAATGAACAAGCGCGAGTTAATGACATCCTCGTTGAAATCAAGATAAAGAAATCGGCACGGGCAGGGCATGTAATGAGGAGGCAAGATAAACGATGGTCAATAAGGGTTACTTACTGGATTCCAATGTGATAGAAGCGTAGGAGGGGACGGAGAAAGTTAGGTGGGCGTATGAGATTAAGGACTTTGCAGGGACGACATGACCACAATTAGTACATGACCGGGGTAGTTGGAGAAGTATGGGAGAGGCCTTTGCCCTGCAGTGGGCGTAACTAGGCAGGTGATGATGATGATGGCATAAAAATAAATCGCAAAGTATATGTTCATTTATAGGGAAAAGTTTTTTTTTTGAGTTTTAGCCCGAAAGAATAAAAAAATAAAACGTTGTCTAAACTCATTTTAAATTTTTTCGCCAATACTCGCGTCAGCGAACGGACGGGACCAACACTATACGTGGCGTGTATGCTGTTGTCAGTAAGTTAATTTATGGGTAAACTGTTTAGTTTTCGCGAGGAATAGTAAGGTTAAATAAAACGCCGTTTCAACTCATTTCCCGTTTTTTTTTTTCGGTGCTAGCGTCAGCTAACGGATGGGATGAACACTACGCGTGACGTGTTTCTGGTTGTCAATTTTTGCCGAGTGCCCCCTCTTGTTGAATTTATTTCTCTATGTTTAAACGGGTAAGCCAAAAAGAATGCAGGAATTTTACGATTTAACAAAGCGGAGACCAAGACGGAACTGTCAATGGAGCCAAGCCTGAAGAGAAGCGCCGTCTTGGTACGTCCTACAAAATTAATTTCCCATTCCTTTTGTTTTTCGATGGTCGCGTCAGCTAACGAATGGGTTGAACAGTAGGCGGGACGTGTTGCCAATTTTTGTCGAGGATGCCCTTTTGTGTAATTTGTTTCTCTATGGTAAATAGGTTTATTAACGTAACAGCCAACACGCGGTCTGCCAATGGAGCCAGCTACCAAGCGAAAAGCCCACTCTTGGTGCATTAAACAAACTCTATGGTTGCCCTGCCATCTCTAACTATGTTTCTCTTTATGTCTCAAACACAACTGTGCTTATGGAAATGCCGATAAAGCTCTATTTACGGAATACGTCCGCCGCCCATGTCTTCATATGCAGACATCCTTTTCTCCCAGTGAAGAACACAAGTCTTCTCGTTTCGCTATATATATGGAATATATTTGCTATTCCTCTACGTAGCTTCACAGCACACTAGGGCGTGACATCATAATGATTTTACCGCTGAACAGAATATATTAAATCTTCGCGAAGCGGCAATCGCAATGCCGACGCCAAGTTCTTACCTCCCATTACTGTGAAGCTCCCAATAAATAATGCGAAAACTAGCATTTACACGAGCCCGTCCATACGGAAAATGCTCATTCCGTGTATTTTTTAGAAATATCGGATTGCCACTTATGAAACATTTAGCAAATTTTTATCCTGCGTTAAATGACACCTTTGCAGGCCTCTGAAATAGATCACGCCGCCATAATAGAGAGCTTTAGCAGAGCGTTTACGGTCCGCTCCGCTGTGACCGGCGTACCATAAGAATTGGCACATAGCCACTAAGAGAACGCTACCGGGAACACAGACGCGCCTGCGCACAATGCTCATTGCAGCAGCGAAACATAGAACGCTGCCAAAGTTGCGTGAGGAACTCGATTTTGCGAAGCGTCAGGGTGCGTATAATTGGTGCCTTCGTCGTTTTACAGCGCAGCAGAGAGCACGTAACTGGCGTTTCTATGAGACGCGCTTGTTAGATGAGCGAAGTCAATGCTTTCTATGCAGCCAAATATGCGCGGAGCGGAGCGCAAGCAACGCTCTGCTAAACCTTTCTAATGAAGGGACGCTCCGTATCGCGTTGATTACGCGTCTGGTCTGAATCGCATCTCGTCGTCGGCGCATGCGCGGCGACGCAAAATGGCCGCATGTCGGCGTCCTTGGAGTTGCCGACTTTGCTGAACGGGCGCTGGAGTTCGTTATAATAACTCTATACATAATATGCACGTGTCGTCACATCGGCTGCTGTCCTCGGCTTCCGCACTACCTTCCGCCATCTTGGGGCAGCTTATCAACAGGCGCGCGCATAGGCTGGCATAGGCCTATAGGTTTCCCAACATGGCGCTGCCGTAAACCGGAAGCCGCGTAGTATCGTTGAATGAAGTACGTGCATGCATTGTGTAGGTGAACGTTGGTGCCTTTTTTCTGTGTGATGCCAGCCGCGGCAGCTTAGTGCGCAAGGCGTTTCACTGCTGAGCTCAAGGTCATCCATTCAACCGCGCCCGCGGCGGCCGAATTTCGACAGGTACGAAATGGAAAAACAAGGCGTAAAAAGAAAGAAAAAAAAACGCGCGTGTACTTGGATTTAGGTGCACGGTAAGGAACCCCAAATTGGTAAAATCACTCTGGGTTCCTCATTATAGCGTGCCTCATAATCAAACCGGGCGTTCAGCGCATAAAACCCGACATTACCATTTCTAGCGTTATGAGCAAGCAAAGTTTCAAAAGTGTCAGTTTCAGCTGCTTTAAGTATTACGTGGGCTAGTCCTCTTATCCCACCCTTTGTCCGCTTTCTCTCCCTTCTGCTCACTAGGGCGGAGGAAGTTGTGGGTTCAAGGCTTCGGGCCGGGGTGGCCCTTACACCGGCTGTGGTGTCAAAGTGACACTGGTCGCATTTAGCACTGGATACCACGTGCCCAGTCTGTTCAGTCAAAGGGAAGGATCGGCAGACGTAACGTACCACCTAATTTGCAGAATCCCAGGCTTACAATCGGAACGCTCGCTTCTCCAACGGCAAGCTTGCCTCAGTCGGATACATGACAATACATTCCAGAAAACACTGCTTCAATTATTATACTACAAAGGCCTCAAGCAAAAAGGATGTCCTCGAACACATTTGGGGTGTTTATCAACCATGTTTCCGAGTGCATTGCGAGATTTCGACGCCACGCCGAGTTTGCATGTGGCGAAAATGGAGCTCATCAAATGTTCAATACATGGACAAAATTTTACGTTTGCAGCTGTGGTTACATTTGTAAAGAAAGCTGGTACCACACTTCGTCCCTCATTTTAATTTTACGCATCTTTTGTACTACCAGTATACTGCCCATTCACTTACTTGTGTGCATATGCTAGCGCACGGGTTAAAAACGTGGCAAGCAGGTACAAGATTGATGTTGTCTTTAGTGTAGGACACAAACTTTGTCAGGCTTGCCAAGCTGTCCGCAAAATAGTGAACGGAGGGGCAAGTGACAAACATGCAGGATGTTGTGTTAACCAAAAGAAGTAGGTGAATCGCAAAATTCAAGTTGTTTATAAAATACCGTGCTCATGGGGAAAGATTTACCTAGGGCAAACAAATATATATTTAAACATCAGGATCCACGAACATGCGCTCAAGTAAGTATGCATGTATAAAGAAATGGCATTGGTTCACATTCAGTGGTTCATTGCCACTTACGATTGTGTAAGCCCAATTTTAATAAAACAGGTTTTGTACAGGTATAGAGCGCAAAAAGAAGTGAAATAATGGATTCCTTATACAAGTTTTTCGAGGGTGACAGATACAGCAGCCAACCCTCGATAGCTTTGTCACAGCTATGTAGTACGGCTTTGTTTTATTTAGCTGAAATGATTGCGAACGATCCTTACTAGCGTCAATCGAATCATCGCTACGTGCACTTTCATAAAGCAAGACACATTCTAAATGAGGAAATAATTTTTTGCTCTATATAAATGCTTGTTCCGGGCTTTTTGTCCATTCATCCAACTTTTGACACCAAGTAAGCAGCAGTTGTTCTAGTACGAACCTCCACTGGACTGCATTTGCTGTAAACGTTACAAGCATGTGTCATTTTTGTCTTTAGACCATTTAGGAATACTGCGTGTAGGGGCGAAGGCCGCGAAAGTCGTGAATGGGCGGCATTAGAAACCAAAGCAATCAATTTGCTTCTGCATACACATGGCGTAGAGAATACCCGACGCATCACAGACAACACAAAAAAATATGAAAACATCTCATTTGCAAGCATTCTCCATTCCCGGACGTAATTTCACACACTTTAAGAGCACTAATACAGATGGGACTGCGGTTTTAGAAAACAACTTGGCCTCAGGCGACGCGATGGTACACAGATGCTCTCAGCAAGACCATGCTAGAAGCTCCCAATATTCCTTCTATTCGCACTCAAGACAAATGCGCGGGTGTAATACCGTTTTCAGTCGTTTATATGACAGAAATTTCAAGGTCCTAGTTTCTGAGTTCCTTGGCGTTATCTTTCCCGCGTTTTGCCGCCACAGCAACACACTCCAGTCTTATCATTCATGGCAATTGGTAGTCGGGTTTTCCACAGCGTGAGTACCTAAACAACGTCTAGGTTGGGGTCACAAAAAGCGTCATAAATGTTTCCCACTGAGATGGACGAAACGCCAAACTTACTTTCTCACCACGACCAAGCCGCTTTTCGTAGACTGTGTCAACCCGCCAGGCGCGGTGAGCGTACCTAGAAAGTATCTGAAAAATAACAAAATTATTTGTAATAATGTTCGAGGTCAGAGAAAGCGCTAATGCTTGTCCCAGTAAGATTTAGTTCACGCGAAACTAGCTACGTTACTCAGGCGGGTGCGGCGAACATGCGCAAAAACTACCGGAAAAAGTTAAAATAATGTTGAGGCCCACAAAAAGCGTCGCAACCATCTCCTAGTACGAGTTATTAACTCAAGTTAACTACGCCAAGACAGCAGAGCTGTGTTTCGCTTACTGCGTCACTAGTCTCGGTTCCGTGTTACAAGAGCCTAAATTTCTTGAAATCCATCGCACACTGTCAAACGAAATTTCTCACCTTGCTCTAGTTCGATAGTGCATTCGCGCCATGTCGAAGTACACAACGAAGGCAAGAATACATCCGCAGCATAAGAAACAGGCCACACCCAAAAGATGGGGATCGCCGAACAGGTGAACTTCACATATGGAGCCGGCCTCGCTCGCTTCGGTGGCGTGTTGGCTGATAAACCATGCATATGATGCGTCTGTAGCGCCGCTAACTCTTTGCTATGTAACGCACGAAAAATAAATCGCGAAGTGTTAGTTCATTGATAGCTAAAACGTTTTTGTTTTAGCGGGAAATAATGAAAAATAAATAAAACGCAGTTTAATTTCACTTGACATTCCTTTTTTTTCGATGCTCGCGTCAGCTAACCGATGGCACTAACACTAGCCGTGACGTGTATCCTGCAGCCAGTAAGTTCCTCTATAGGAAAAACGTTTTAGTTTTAGCGAGAAAGAATAAAATAAAAATGAAACGCTTTCTGAATTGATTTCACATTCAGTTTTTTTTTTTTCACTGCTCGCGTCAGCTAATGTATGGGATGAACACTAGGCGTGACGTGTTTCCTGTTCCCAATTTTGGCCGAGTGTCCCGTCTTGTTTAATTTTTTTCCCTGCAGGTAAACGGGTCAGCCGACAACTGAATTAATTTTACTTTGAACGAAGCGGTGATGGAACTGTCAATGGTGCCAAAACGTAAATAAAGCGCAAATTCCTTTCACATTCCCTTATTTTTTTTCCCATGGTCGGGTCAGCTAGAGGATGGGGTGCACACTAGACGGAAGGTGTTGCCTGTTGCCAGTGTTTGCCGGATGTCGCCTCTTGTTTGATTTGTTTCTCTATTATCCAGAAGTTTTCGTATTTAAAGAGGTGTTGCCAGGATCAGAATGGTCTATGGGGCCAGCTACCTAACGAAAAGCGCGCTCCTGGTACGTTTCACAAACTCCATAGTTGCCCAGCAGTCTCTGCATAAGCTTCTCTTCAGTTCCCCAGCGGAAATGCGCGAATGCAATTGCTGATTAAACAGTATTCGCGTAAAATATACTCCGCCGGCGTCTTTATATGTAGAACTTCTCTGGAATTAAAAAATGCTAGGCTTCTTGTTTCGCTACATGAAGTATATTTACGCGTCCACTACGTAGCTTAATAGCGCACCAAGGCACAACATTATAATGCTTTTACCGCTAAACACATTAGAATAAATCTGCGCGAAGTGGTAACCACAAAGGCACCGCCAAGTTCCTGCCTCCCATTTCGGTCACGCTCGCAATAAATGATGCGAAAACTAGCATTTACACGAGAACGTCCACACGGACAATCTGTAAACGTTTGTCAGCGTATTGTGGAGAAGTATGGGGTCGCCATTTGTAAAACATTTAGCTAATTATTGGCGTGCCTTAAAGGATGCCTTTGCGGGAACCTTAACAAGATAGCACCTCCATAATCAAGAGAGCCTCCGTATCGCTTAGATTGCGCGTCTCGTCTGAATGGCATCTCGTCGTCGGCGCAAGGCGGCGGCGCAAAGTAGCAACATGGCGGCGTCCTGTCAGTTGCACGTCTCAATGCATGAGTGCCAGATTTGCATATGTTGCCTCGATAAGTGAACGTTGGGGCCTTTTTTATGTGTGACGCCAGTGGTGGCAGCTTGGTGTGTAAGGCGCTTCACTGCTGAGCGCAAGGTCGTACATTAAATCGCGGCCATGGCGGCCGAATGCCCACGGGAAAAAGGAACAGAAATACGCGCGTGTGCTTGGATTCAGGGGCACGTTGAAGAATTCGAAATTGATAAACTCACTCCGAGTCCCTCACTGTAGCGTGCCTCATGAGCAAAGCGGACTTTTGGTGCGTAAAACCCAACATTCAAATTTCTAGCGTTATGAGCGAGTGAAGTTTCAAAAGTGTTAGTTTCAGCCACTGTATATATTTCGTGGGCAAGTGCTCTTATCCCACCCTGTGTCTTCTTCCGCCCCCTTCACCTTACTAGGGCGGAGGAAGTTTTGCTTAGAAGGCTTCGGGCCAGGGTGGCCCTTACAGCAGCTGCGGCCTCAAAGTGGAATTGATCATATTCAGCAGTGGGTGCTACGTGTCCAGACTACTCAGTGCCAGTGACGGATAGGCAGATGCCGCGTACCACCTAATACGCACAGGTCCAGGCACACAATTGGAACTCTCGCGTCTCCTATTGCAACCTTGCCTCCGCTACATGCAGTGTCGCATCCAGCTATGACCGCTGGGCACACGGCAATAGATTCCCCAAAACACAGCTTCAATTAGTGCACTACACAGGGCTTACAGCACAGATATAATAGAGATATACACATCAAGGATTAAGGCTTCAGGACAAGTCGTGATCACAATAAAAACATATAAAAACTCTCTCTTGGAACTCGTAATACGCTGTTTATCAACTATGTCTGCGAGTGCCATGGGCAATTTCGACGTCGTGCCGAGTTTGCATCTGGCAAAAATGGGGATCCTAAGATGTTTAATGCATGGCGAAAATTTTAAAATTTTTAGCTGTAGTTACATTTGTAAAGAAAACTGGCGTCACACTTCGTCCCTTTTTTCCATTTTTACGCAGAGTTTGTATCATTACCAAAATTCATTGTTCAACTAAACAAGACACTTGAACATGTTGCTTGAAAAAAAGAGGTATACCGAGGGTGATGCGTAGACGACACCAAAAGTGTCAGATTTAACCACAGCTGCTGCAGTAAATTAAGTATTCACGCAGGGCGGAAGCGTTTGAAATGTGTTTCACGAAGGGGGGGGGGGGGGGCTGCAGAATTTAGCACGCTTTCCAGGGACCACGATTATTGCCCTAATGATTATTTTGCCTTCGAGGCCAGGCACTCATGAGGTCTGGCCAGTCTGAGCTGACAAGCGAAGTGTATACCACTCGCGCTAACGATAGTGTCTGCTCAGTGTTGCAACGTCACATGCCGCGCAAAGTACTTAAATTTCAAACCAAACGCCGTTTGCAGTTCTCCGCGGAGGCGCCGCCTCCCAACGAGGGAGTCCATGATTGTATCGCGCAAGTGCGCCTATGTACATGGCAGCCCTTTGACGCCGCTCATAGTGACACGTGACTACAAAAATTATTTAAGCCAACATCATTTATTCGTTTGCTATGTTGTTTCAATGGAGGACTTAGAGCGAAGAGAAGTAATGAAACACGCAAGCCTAATGTCCTCGTGTTTTTCTTTTACTTCGTGCCGTATGGTAAGAGAGATGTACTTCCAATTCGTCTCCTTGTTCCCACGTCACGCATTTGCGGGCGCAGTAAACCAAACTAGGTCGTTTCTGCTTGCGTATTCCATCGCCGCGGTCATGCTCTTTCATTCTCTCACGCCTACCTCATTGCTCGCGATTACGGCGCTGATCAGGTGTTCTTGTGCATGCAGAACGCGAGAAATCACTTGCTGCGCAAAACAAGGCAGACAAAAGAGCTCGCCCGCGATACCGTCACCGGAACTTTACCACTCAGCAAAAATGCGACAGAGCAAATAGAAGGCACGACCGGTGACGTATCCGTCAGGCCATCCTCCGGCCGTGGCATGGGAGAGCGAAGGGGCGGAATTTCGCTTGCTGAGCCTAGAGAGGCAAAATGGAGAGGGCGTCTATTTGGGTGGTTACGCTCGTCTGCTGCAATCACGGGTTAGTGCCACGGCAAATATTCCTATCTTTACTATTATTGATCGAATTTAAAGAAGTGTTTCCGTAGAACGCTCCTTAGAAGGCACGTAACCACATCCAAAGGATAACCAAAATATAATTGTGGCTCTGTGAGGGTTCTCCTAAAAAGGGCGCTTACCATAGCACTTGTGCTAACCTGATAACCTCGCTGACATTAATGACCCATTAACCTTCAGACAAAAAATATCTGCATATTTGGCTAGTACTTAGCTAAAAACTAGTATCTGTTCAGTTTTGTTATTTTTAACTTCATTGCTATTTATTTATGTAAGCATTTCTTCTAAGGTTGTTTGCTTTACTGTATACTGAAAAGCTAACACCTGTTCGTTTACCTTCCTTGCTTTTTATTTTTGTTTACTTCGCGTTCTTTGTTTATTATTTGATTCTCTTTTTGTTCATACTTATGTAACAAAAGCTATGTTTTTGCTCCGCATTTGTTATCTGTACCGCCCCCCTCACGCAATACTCCTTCTGGAGCCTGTGAGGTATATGAAATTAATAAATAAATGTGCGCATGCCTATGTACCAGTTTTCGTATTAAAGAAGGTCACAGTTTCGTCCAAATGGCGGAGTACTTAATTGCAATAGTGAAGTGCTAGACAACTACGCGTCGTAAGGTTGATAGTTTTATGGGCTACCTAGCTAAACGTAAACATTTTCTTGCTAAAAAAAAATAGCAAGCACGATCTCATGTGCACCTAGTCAAACAGGAGCCACGTTGTCATGATGAAGTACTGTCGGCATCAAGAATGGAACTCTTGGAGCAGCCTCTCACTTCAGGGCATTTGCGACAAGTGAGTTTACGCGATCTCTAACACTTATGGACGCTGGAAGACAACGCACGTGAAGCGACACGCCATCTTGGCTCCCTCCACTCTGCGCCCGCTGTAGGTTACCTCCGATGTACCGCACGCAACCAGGGAATGTGCTCAACCACCCGAAGAACCATGCGCAGCCACTGGCCCCGACCTTCCCAGCCCGTCCCATGTGTGCCATACTATGGCCACCATACATACATACATACATACATACATACATACATACATACATACATACATACATACATACATACATACATACATACATACATACATACATACATACATACATACATACATACATACATACATACATACATACATACATACATACATACATACATACATACATACATACATACATACATACATACATACATACATACATACATACCTACATACATACATACATACATACATACATACATACATACATACATACATACATACATACATACATACATCGTAGTACGTGTACGTACGCAGTGCACAAGTATCCGGAAGAATTTAACTTTGTTGTCTTTTTGTTGAACAATGTCCATAACTTGTACAATCTCGAGGGCCGAAATTGAAGGGCAATTTCTTGAAATTCATCAAAGGGTTTTAATGCGGGCTTACAATTGATAAGCCCTACCCTTAGTTCAGCTCAACGACAGATTTTTTATTTATTTATTAATTTATTTATTTATACATACAGGTGTCGAATCAGCCAGGTAGGGCGGGAGGTGAGCGAGATTATACTGAGTGACGTAAAAAAAATTACCGACGATTACGTTACATCCTAATGCGAAATTTGAGCGCAGCAAAATAGATTGAGGCAAAGAAATCGAGCAACACATGTATGCGCTATCACAGAATTTTTTTTAATTTTTCACACGTATTCCTTTAACAAAGACTCCACTAACAGTTCTTGACAGTCATGAAGGAAGCTTTGTGGTCGGAGAAATAGACTGATATATGTTCGACTTGGTACACCAATGCTTGATTCTCAAAGACGAGATCTATACAAGTGCCTCGCGAAGTTGTCACAGCCGTGGGACGCGTTACGATGGCTCTCTGATTGCCACCGCACAGGGCGAACGGCAGCGGCAATTTCGGCTCGGGCGGTGCACAAATACAGATCCGCCGCCACCGATCTGGCTCTCTGATTGCCACCGCACAGGGGTTGCATTGGAGGAGGAGCGAAGAAAGGAATTAAGTTCGAGCCGGCGCTTTGACAACCGGAGACTCGCAGGAAGTGGGGGGAGGGGGGCGGCGTGTACACCCAGCGGCAAACGATGGGGGCAGAAGCGCGCGCAGCAAGCGGACAACACGATAAAGGCAGGACGGAAGAGATAGCAGCGACTGACTGATGCCGCTGACGCCGATAGTGAGTCAACCCCAGCTGCGGAGTTGGTTTCAGGGACAACGCCACCGATGCCGACACAAACAATATGATACCCTCGCTTCCGCAGCGCTAAGAACCAGGTCTAGCCGTGGGAAGGTGGTCACGTATTCGTCGACGTGCCGGGGCCTACGTGAAATAACCGGCGCGTCGGGAACTGAAGAGCCCCCTATCCGCCACACAAGAACAGGGGGGAGGGGGACCCTTTCCTCCTCTTTCTGCATGGCGGCGACGGTGTTCTATGCAGTCACGTTATCTTGACTCTCTAGCGGCGTCAGCGGCATGCAGCGGTATCAGTCGGTCGCTGCTAGCGCTGGGGGGACGCGAAACCCAGGAACGGACGCCAAAGAGCTGCGCTCTAAAAAGAAAGGGAAAGGTTTTTCCCCTTTTTCACTTTTTGCTTTTATTCCTTTCTTATTTTGGTTTTACATTAGTGATGACTGTTGCCTAGACCAAGGAAATAATTTTGGGTGGTCCTGCGCAATAGCAGCCCCTCCTCCCTCCCCCTGTGTACATAAAGCCCTGTTTTCCATGAATAAAATTCAGTTGAAGTCCGGCGTTCGTGTTGTCTTTCTCTTCTCGTCCGTGTTCAATTGTACGCTGGAACGATGTTTCAGAATACTAATCACAACCAACTAGCCCAGCTGTCGATACTTAGCGATATCGTTTCAGATGCTTTTTTTCCCGTTGCTTGCGTGAGCTAACGCATAAGTTTACGACTAGCGATTACGGGTTTCGTCTAGCCAGTTCTTGTTGAATTTCTTTCTCTATGATTTACACAAAATTCCTTTCAGATGCTTTTTTTCGGTGCTTGTGTGAGCTAACGCATAGGCTTACGACTACCGATTACGGGTTTCGTCTTGCCAATTCCTTTCTCTATGATTACACACAAGAAGCCTTCGCCATGGAAGTCGCTGCAGCCGTGTCGATGGAGCCAGCATCCAAACGAAAAGCGCACTCATGGTACGTTACACAAACCCCATAGGTGCACTGGAATCTCCACACAAGTTTCTTCTTCAGTTCTCAAAATGAGCTGGGCTTATGCGAACGATGATCAAAAAGTACTTGCGTAAAACATCCACAGCTCGCGTCTTTATATGGAGACCTCTTTTCTTTTATTGAAAAATGCTAAACTTTTTTATTTGCATTACGGAGTATATTTGCCCGTCCACTAGCTTAATGACGCAATAAGGCATGACATCGCAATAATTTCACCGCTAAACACATTAGAGTAAACCGGCGCGAAGTGGCAACAGGGAAAGTTGCCGCCTAGTTGCTATTTCCCATTTCTGCTAGGGTCACAATATGCAATACATGATGCGAAAACTATCATTTACACGAGCACGTCCATACGGACAGTGTGTAAAGCTCCTGCATATTTAGGAGAAATACAGGATGACCATTTATGATTCGTTTCGCTTATTTTTATCGTGCCTTAAATTTTGCGTTTGCAGGCCTCTGAGCAAGATACCGCCATCATAACGAAGAGGGGCTCAGCATCGCGTTGATTGCGCGTCTTGCCTGAATCGCATCTCGTCCTTGGCGCATGCGCGGCGGCGTAATGTAGCCACATGGCGGCGTCCTCGCAGTTGTAGATTTAAATGCATGGGCAAGGTCGACCCAAATAGGTTGCGAAGCTTCAAACGAAAGCAGTTCAGTAAAAATTCTCACCGACATCAGCAAGGGTGGTTATGGGAACAGTGACAGGAAAAGATAAAACATCGGAAAAGATTGGAAAAGATTATAGCGTTTTTTAATTCAAGCGAGACACAGTTACATTCATTAGCGAATAATAAAATTCTTGGTTCCATTTTACACATTCCTGAGGAGTTAAAGAAACAGGAGTTTCTTTAGTTCTCTTCTTACTAAAAAACACATTTCTTTTCAGCGCCCACTGTTACGGAGGCGTTGACGCCGCAATTGCTCTTCGTGCAATGTACCTTTTGAAGCGCGCAGAAAGGCACGCTCGTAAAGTTAACCTGTTGAAATACGCCCCCCTTCCCTTCCCCCCCCCCCTCCCACGTTGTGCTTTCTTACTTGTCGAGGTTTGTCTGAATTTGGTGACTCGTGGTAACTTCATCACCTAGAGCACTTCACACATGCACTCATGAGCACTCCAACCTAAAGCTTTCGTTGGCCTCCAAAGAAAGTATGTTCTCTGCAGGGGTGCGATTTCGACAACCGTAGGGTTGGCTTTTTTCTGCATCGCTTTCCGCGCTGAATGCTCGATACGCTCATCAAGTCGAATGGCGGAGCATTCGAATACATAGCTTTAAAGGCAGGCGAACAAAACAAGTTTCGCGCCTTCCAAAACAAAATGGCTTCACTTCTGTTTTCAACGGATATGACATCACACTATTTTTTTTCTGCCGGAATTGTTCCCTCTACATACACATGGCGCTAAGCCACATGAGCCGGCGATAAACCGCCATGTTTTGAACGTATGGACTCCTAGGGAAGCTTCGTTACCAGGTATATTTACCTTGGCATGGGCGCACGAGTTAGCTTTGTTAACTCGATAGGTGAGCGTTGGAGCCTGTTTTGTGTGCCACTGTCGCTTAGTGCGTCAAGCTTTTCACTGCTGAGCTCAAGGTCCTACATTCAACAGTGGCCACGGCGATGGAATTTCGATGGGGGCGAAAAGGAAAAAGAAGACGAAAAAAGAATAAGAAACAAAAAGACGAACGCGTACCTGGATTTAGGTGCACCTTAAAGAACCCAAAATTGGTAAACTCGCTACGAGTCCCTCATTATGGAGTGCCTCATAATCAAAGCGGGTTTACGGCACGTAAAACCGAACAGTAAAATTTCTAGCGTTATGAGCAAGCAATGTTTCGAAAGCGTCAGTTCCAGCCACTATATATATTGCGTGGGCAAGTGCTCTTATCCCACACTCTGCTCCATTATCCCACTTCTGCTCCCTCCCCGTTCCCCTTACTAGGGCTGAGGAAGTTGTGGTTAAAAGGCTTCGGACCGGGGCGGCTCTTACGCCAGCTGTGATCTCAAAGTGGAACTGGTTGCATTTACCATGGCGTGCTGCATGCCCAGACTGCTCACTCCCAGTGACGGATAGGCAGATGCGTACCACGTAATATCTAGAATTCCAGGCTTACGATCGGAATGCTCGCGTATGCGACTGCAAGCTTGCCTCCGCTACAGTGACACAACCAGCTATGACCACTGGGTCCTTGATAAAAGATTCCACAAAACGCACTGATTCAATTAGTACACTACGCAGGCCTGACAACAGACATATATTACAGACATACACATCAAGCATCAAGGCTTCAGGGCAATTCGTTATCAAAATTAAAAAATATATGAAAAGGAAATGCTCGAACTCGTTACACGGTGTTTATCAACCATGTCTCCGAGTGTTTCGAAGATTTCGACGTCCCGCCGAGTTTGCATGTGGCGAAAATGGGGCTCATTTGACGTTTCCTGCATGGCGAAAATTTTCATTTCGTAGCTGTGGTTACATTTGTAAAGAAAACTGGTCGCACAGACTGTCTCTAATTTCAAATTTTACGCATGCTTTGTATCATTACCGAAATTCATTCTTGATGTAGACAAGGCACTTGATTATATAGCTTGAAAAGAAGAGGCACGACGTGGGTAATGCGTAGACGAAATCAAAAGCGTCTGATTTAACCGCAGCTTTTGTATTAAATTACGTATTCGATCAGCGCGGGAGCCTTTTCAATTTGTTTCATGAAGGGGGCTGCTGAATTTAGCAGGCTTTCCTGGAACAAATATTACTACCTTCGATATTATGTTCCCTTCATGGACTGGCCCCTCACCAGGTCTGACCATAATGAGCTAAGAAGCGCACTGCATACCAGGCGCGCTAACGGTCGTGTCTGCTACGTATTACTTTCTTATGCGTCGCGCTAAGAGCTTAAATGTTGCACGAAACGCCGTTTGCCGTTCTCCTCGCGGGCACCGCCCTTCCAGAGAGAAAGTCGACGTATATCGCGCAAAGGTGCCTACGTACATGGCAGCGCTGTGACGTCACTCGTAGTGACACGTGACTTCAATAATAATTCATGCCGAAATAATTTTTTCGTTTACTACGATTCTTCAAAAGATGAGTTCGAGTTAAGAGAAATAATGAATCATACTAGTGGAATGTCCGCATGTTTTTATTTCACTTCGTGCCGTGTGGCAATAGAAGTACTTCCGTTTCGTCTGCTTGTTCCGATGTAACACCGTTGCGCGCGCAGACAACGATTCTGTGTCGTTTTCTAGCGTATTCCAACGCCGCCATCATGCTCCTTCGTCATCTCACGGCTGCCGTGAGATGTAATATATCGCAATTGCTACGGAAGCGTGGATGTATGATTTTCCCCTTTGTTAATTACTTCTCTCCACCTTGCGGGTTTCTGCAGAACTATTACATCATGAAATAATTTCTAAAAATATCTGCGCTACTCTCAACCCTGCTCGCAGCCGCTGCATTTCTTGGGAGTGAAATGCGAAAACACCCTTTGTACTTAGATTTAGGTGCATGTTGAAGAACACCTGGTGGTCCACATTTCCGGTGTCCCCCAGTAGGGCGAGCCTCATGATCGGAACATGCATTCGGAACTTAAAACACCATATTTATTCATCTTAACCCCACTGTTTCAAAGCTTTGGCTGATGTGCATGTCGAAAGGAACGTCTCCAACGAATTTCACTGACATCCACAGTGCTCCAAATATCGCAGAAGTTAACCTATATGCTCAATAAGTTAAGCACAGAAGTATCAATGACGTTCTGTATTGCCCGCCGTGGTTGCTATTGTGTTGGGTGGCTCAGCATGAGGGCGCGGGATCGAATACCGACCTTGGCGGCCGCATTTCGACGGGGGCGAAATGCGAAAACACCCGTGTACTTAGGTTTAGGTACAGTTTAAAGAAACCGAGGTGGTTCAAATTTCCGGAGTGCCATAATACAGCGTGCCTCATAATCAGATCGGGGTTTGGGCCCGTAAGATCCCATACTATAATTTTTGTGATGTCCAGTATTTATTGAAAGTTCGACCTAGTACAATGTCAGTGGAGCGAATGCTTAACCCTTTGAGGGTCGATTTTTTTCGCCACATGCGACCACTCAGGATCGATTTTTTTTTTATTGCACATATAAATTCTTCAGGGGGAGCTATTTCGAAAAAAAATTACTGTAATTTTTCTAGGGTGACCGTTAAGTGAGAAAAAAAATGTTTGGCGTTGGCATATATGAACTGTTTATTCAAGAAAAACAATAAAAATAGCAAATAAAGTTATAAGATTTTCAAAAAATTGGCGCATTGTTATACACAATGTGCACACGAGAAAAAAACACAAGAAAAATGCGCACACAAAAATTTTTTGCAAGTCTCAAATGTTCCTTTTGCACTAATACTTCTTCAGCGTGTGGAATTTCTTGAAGCATGGCTCCACGCAGAGCGGTTTGTTGCACTCAGCGCGCATGTACCTTGTATGGTATGAAGGACTTTATTTAGGTCCTGAGGGATCAGTCTGTCCTCCCGATGTTTTTGCTGCTGAGTGGTGTTGGCGCAGACATGGCACCTCCTCTGGGTACTGCTTCCCTGAGCAGACGTGGGAGGCAACTTCGGAATAAAGGGCCAAAAAAGGAAACGCATGCACGGCGGCATCCTTCGTATGCGGAGCCCTGTGAGCAACAACCGAGCGGGTAACAGGCGGTCACCTTTTGAGTGACAAGAACGAAATAGCCATCAGTTTTGCGAGCAAAAGAAGCCGAAACCGCGTGCGGAACAAAACCGAAACTAACCGCCGCGCGCCCGCGAGCGCGCCAATGCGCGAGCGGTAGCAGACGCGCCGGAGCAAGAAAAAAGTATAGAACAAAAACTGATAGAGAGAGACGCGAGAAAAAAATTTCATGTATTCCCACATAGTAGCACCACATGCCAGGCAAGAAAAAGTTAGGAAATTAGCGCGCGTTTTAAACGTACAGACGGCGCCGTAAATATACGGCGTCGACCATTTTCGGACCTGTTCGCGGCGCCGTATATTTACGGCTTCGACCCTCAATGGGTTAAGAAAAATGCACTATATATTATGGCGAAACGGTTTAGGCCAGAAGAAGAAATGAAGAAAAGGGAAAGACCCGATATACAGTCTAAGAAAAAGCGCGCCGATTTTATAGCTAAATGGTTAAGCTTAGAAGAACGCATGAATTTCTATATTTAATCAACGTCGGGAGCAACCTGCTGTCAATGGAGCCACAGCATAACGAAAAGTGCGCTCCTTGTATGGCACAAAAACTCCATGGGTGCCTCGGGATCTTTGCAAAAGTTTTTTATTCTTTCCCGAAGGATGCAGAGTATAAACAATTTCTAATCAAGCAATAATTACGCGAAATATACAGAGCTTGCGTCTTTATATCGAGATCTTCCTTAATGCTGTATAATATGCTAGCCTTCCCGTTTTGCTCTATGGAGTATATGATATTGTCCACCCAATGCGTGGCTTGATAGCACACCAAGTCATAACATCCTAATTATTTTACCGCTAAACGCAATGGACTAAAGTGCGCGAAAAACAGTGGCAACGGCAAAGGCGCCACCAAGTTGCTACCTGAAATTTGCCTCAGGCTAATAATATTCAACATATAATATCAAACTAGACCTTACATGAGCACGCCTTTGTCGAAAACTTGCAAAGCTCAGTCCATGCATTTTGGAGAAATATCGGATGGACATTAATAAAACGTTTAGCTCATTTTTACCTTGCGTTAAGGGCTGCATTTGCAGGTTCCTGAACAAGATGGCGCCACCATAGGAGGCTCCGTTTCGCGTTCATATCGCTCCTCGTCCGAATCGAATCTCGTCGTCGGCGCCTGCGCGGTGTCGCAAAGTTGCAACATGGCGGCGCCCTTGCAGGTCCCGATTTCACTGCATGAGCGGTGTGGCGAGCGTTTCTTCTATAGAGTTGGTTATATTATCGCTACAGCTGAACGTTGCAGTCTTTTTTACAGTAATACCAGCCGCGGTAGTTCAGTGCTTAAGGCGTTTCACTGCTGAGTTCAAGGTCGTCCATTCAATAGCGGGCACGGCAGCCGACTTTCGATTGGAGCAAAATGAAAAAAAAAAGACGACAAAAAAGAAAAAGAAAAAGGTAACAAAACACGCTCGTGTACTTGGACTTAGGTACAGGGTAAACAACCCTAAATTGGAAAAGCCAAACCGAGTCCCTCATTGTAGCGTACTGCATACTAAAAGCTGTTTTTCAGCACATAAAACCCAACATACCAATTTCCAGACTGATGAGCGAGCGAAGTTTCAAATGCGTCAGTCTCAGCAACGATAAAAATTGCCTGGGCATGTACTCTTATCCCACTGTGTGTGTGTGTGCTTCTTCCCCGTTGCCGTACTAGGGCGCAGGAGTTCTTGCTTAGGAGGCGTCGGGCCGGAGTGGCCCTTACAGCGGCTGTGATCTCAAAGTTACACTGGTCGCATTTACCACTGCGTGCTACCTGCCCAGACTGCTCAGTCCCAGTGATGGATAGGCAGATGCGTACCACCTAATCTGCACAAGTCCACGCTTACGATCGGAACGCTCACCTCTCCTACTGCAATTCGGCCTCCTCTTTGAGTGACGCAATCACCTATGACCGCTACATACGTGATGACAGATTCCACAAAACACTACTTCCATTCATACACAAGACAGGCCTCACACAACCCACGTAATACAGATTACCCACGAATAATTAAGCCTTCAAAGCAAGTTGTTATCGTATTTTAAGTATATATAAAATAAAGAAGCGCTCGAACACGTTGCAATTGGTTTATCAGCCGCGTTTCCCGGAGTCGTGGAAAACTTCGCCATCACACCGAGGTTGGGTGTGGCTAAAATGGGGCTCATCTTATGTTTAATGCATGGCGAAAATTTTAAGTTTGTAGCAGGGATTACATTCGTAAAGAAAACTGGTCCCACAAACTCTCCGTCTTTTCAATGTTTATGCATGGTTTTGTACCATTTCTCAGATTTATTGCTAAACTGAACAAGGCAATTGACTGAATTGCTGTAAAAGATCGGTTATGTTATGGTGGATCCACAGGAGAAATCAAAAGCGTCAAAATTACCCACAGCGTTCGTAGGTAAGAATGAATGCCAGCAGCGTACAATTAAGTACGCTGCTGGCACGCTGCAAGAAAGCGTAACATTAAGTACGCTTTCCAGGGAGAAGTATTACTGCCAGCGTGATTATATTGGCTTCAAGGCCGGGTTGACCAGGTCTGGCCAGCTTTAGCTGATAACCGCAGTAGATACCACTCAAGCTGACGATCGCGTCGGCTAAGTATTGCATCATTACACGCCACGCAAAGTGTTTAAATGTCAAAGCAAACGCTGTTTGCCGTTGTCTTCACGGGAGCCGCCCTCCCACCGAGAAAGTCGACGTATATCGGGCAAGTGCACCTATGTACGTGGCATCGAAGTGACGTCACCCATAGTGACACGTGACTTCATAAATTATTCAAGGTGACATCATTTACACGTTTACTGTGTTGTTTCCATAGACCAGTTAGGGTTTGGAGAAATCTCGAAACACACAAACGGAATGTGCGCATGTTCTTTCTTTTTTACATCGTGGCGTATGGTAAGGGATATGTACTTCCGTTTCATCTGCTTGTTCCCACGTCATGCAGTCGCGCGCGCGGAGAACGAAACTATGTCGTTTTCTACCGTGTTCAATCGCCACGATTATGCTCTCTCATCATCTAACAGGTGCCTCGTTGCTCGTGAATATGGCACAGATTAAGTGTTGTCGTGAAGGAGGTGTTCTCGCCAGCTGCGCGAAAAGTAACAAACGCAACCGCTTGTGCGGGAGACCACCCTCCAAAGTGGACTCGTCGTCCTTTCGACAGGTTCACTGACATGCTGACCATACTTTTGACCAATGCTAAGAACTCTAGTTAGGAGACAAGTTATACATTGTTTGAGGCTGCAAAAACAAATTAAAACGTTTCCATGCATGATCCCGTCAACCCGGCGCAACATTTACGTGCAGTCACACGAGCTGGCTTGCAGTCACATTAAATTACATTATTAGTTACTGAGAGAAGAGAAACTGCCATTGTCAAACGCAGTACGAATAACACATAAGTGGCGCATTTATGATCATCATGGATGCGACAACCAGCTGATAAAATTCAATGTTCTCTTGAGACATAGGGGAAAGTGGAAAAAAACTCGCCACTGGTGAATTGTCATACAGTGCGTAGGATTCTCCGGAACCATTCCCGAGGAATCTTATACCAGGGGGAAATTGTTCGAACACCTTCCTTATACTCCACTCTTGAAACCAAGACTGCCGCAGTTTAGATGTCGAGCCACTCCCTAATACACCACGCACACTGATGATATCGGCAGTAAACTCGTTTGTAGCGCCAGTCTTGTTTTGGTAAATGAAAACAAAATTATTGTCGTGTTGTTTTTTGCGGTCCTACAATTTGCCCGCCGACATCCTCGCCTGCATTCCAACGCGCCCTCCTCAGATGCTTCTTGCTGTTGTTGCTGACAGAATACTCTCGGTGGGTGCGTTTTCAGCGTGAACCTTCATCGCAGAAGCTTTCGCTTTCGCTGAAAATGTGCCTCTGGAAACGCTGCGTTCCGTATGCACTTACTCGGCTAATTCAGGTCTCTGCGTTCCTCGTCCCTTAGCAATTTTTTAATGCATAAGCATTTTTTGGCGAGCTCCCCAGCCCTGTCACGCGCAAGGTGCACGGCATCGTATGTGCACGAAAACGCATAATTCGCAACTTTAAGACATTTAGTCGTTGTGATAATGTGAATACATATTATTGGTAGGGTTTAGCGATGTAGAACAATTTAGAGCAAAATAAAGATACCCGTAGGAATGCAGTTCTAAGAAAATGCATGGGAAAGTTTATAGTATGGATAAAGCAGCGAAAATTTGAGAGTGGGTGAACTTGAAATTTGGCCTTGGGGAAAAATTGAAATTTGGAAATGGGCCAACTGACATTTCTGGGTGAGCGAACTTGAAATGTAGGATGGGCGAAATTTAAATTTCAACCTGGGGCAACTACAATTTGGGAATAGACCAGCTGAAATTTAGGAACGAGACAACTGAAATTAGGAAGGTGGGTTAAGGTAAATTCGGGATTGGGCCAAACTGAAAATTGGGGTTGTCCCGATTTGAAATATGCATGTGGGCCAAATTAATAGGGGTCGCTGCACTTCAATTTTGGGGCAGGCGAACTTTGATTTCGACACTTGAAGTTTTGCGTTGTCGGAATGAAAATGTGGGGTTTGGCCAACTTTAAATTTCAGGAAAAGGCCAACTAGACATTTATGAGGGACCCGATGTCTCTACGCGCTTGTTCCCAGCATTTTCAATTGATTGGCACGATTGCATTGAAGAAGCCGCAGGGAGCGAGAAATTCCGACAATTGCCTACTAAAGCCTAAGCATTCTTTGCCACAGGAAAGACCATGGGCAGACGCGCATAAGCTTGGAAAATCAGGTAAGCAAAACGAAGTAAACACGAGCTCACAGCGGAGCCAAACAATGCTTACGCATCAGTAGACAATTCTCTTAAATGTGTGTAGCTATTTGGGAAGTGGTGCACTCACAGAATTTTCATTTCCAAGTAATGAAAGCAATAACGTCTTTTGTAAATTATTTTCCAGCCAATGATGTGATGGAAATGCCCCGATGTCCAGTGCGCCCATCGCGAGTAAATTCTCACGATAGTTTCGGCCTTAGGGTTTCATAAAATAAAATTCACAGGGTCACTTGTGTTATCCCTAAAACCAAGGAGAATGGTCAGGTGCCGATACATGAAAGACGGACACATAACCGACACATCCAACTTGATTCATTTACTCATCCTCCTCATTCGCTTAGTCACTCCCTTATTTTGCTTCGCGTACTTCGCTTAGTCATGCCTCTTAATTATAAAGGACGCAGTTGTTACACCCTAGGTATTGGGTTTAGCGCCTTAGCTGTGCCCTAATTAACTGTGCCTGAATTAACCTCGCATTTATTACCACCAATGTTCGGGAGTTCGACTCTATAAAAGGATCATGGTTAGACACCAGCAAAATTATCAGCATTCGCAGCCATAATTAACGCCAAAGGTTGTTCGTTCAACTCCCACCATATGTAGAGGCCTCGTAGCCTTTTCGTACCTTTCGTGTCGTCATCGCATTTACGCTCATAGGCGACTGACCGATGAGACATAAGGCTTTCGCCTGAATCACTAAACTGAACCCTGGCGTTGCGATCATTCGGCCGGTATGGGAATGATGGACAGTAAGAGCATCTGTCTGATCTTCATGCTCGTGGCTTCAACCGTTTTAGGACGCCGCTCTTTAACGCTGCCCCACATTCAGTGTTTGTCGGAGTTAAAAACGCTGAACGTCGGTCGGCCTTCAGGTGCGCGTTGCTGTGCGCTCAGCATCGCGATCGTCGGCGTCCCTCGGCCTCACCGAGGGAGCGATAAGCGCAAAGGACGCAAGAGCGAACGCGGAGCAAAGCGGGGGTTGAAACACAGCAGTAGCGAGGAGAGCGCGAGGATGGAAACGGTGGAACTTAGAGCGAAAGCATGAGGCAGAAAGCGGAGGAAAAGAGCATGGCGGAAGGGTGTGGAAGAAAGCAGAGTGCCGCACGAGACCACGACATGGGGCAACAGTGATGTACGCCGTACTGTACCGTGACCTCATTACTAAGGCATGCAGCGAGCGCTTGGCGAGTGTGTCCACTGATACGAAATATGGAAACAATGCTCTGGCTTGTGCTTCGAAACCAGACGCGCGTTCCCGTGTTCCTGCTTTCTTTCTCGACAATGAGTGATGAACCAGTAGAATTCGACACGTTTAAAGAGCGGCGCTCAAATTTTGCATCATGGAGCATCGTAGTCATCGGTGAATTCCATTCCAGCTTCATTTCATCATCATCATCATCATCATCATCATCATCATCATCATCATCATCATCATCATCATCATTATCATCAGCCTAGTTACGCCCACTGCAGGGCA
Source organism: Dermacentor albipictus (assembly GCF_038994185.2). Taxonomy (NCBI): domain Eukaryota; kingdom Metazoa; phylum Arthropoda; class Arachnida; order Ixodida; family Ixodidae; genus Dermacentor; species Dermacentor albipictus. The sequence goes on along the minus strand of NC_091829.1, from coordinate 75,341,800 downwards.
AAGGCCTCTCCCATACTTCTCCAACTACTCCGGTCATGTACTAATTGTGGCCATGTTGTCCCTGCAAACGTCTTAATGTCATCCGCCCACCTAACTTTCTGCCGCCCCCTGCTACGCTTCCCTTCCTTTGGAATCCAGTCCATAACCCTTAATGACCATTGGTTATCTCTCCTCCTCATTACATGTCCGGCCCATGTCCATTTCTTTTTCTTTATTTCAACTAAGATGTCATTTACCCGCGTTTGTTGCCTCACCCAATCTGCTCTTTTCTTATCCCTTAACGTTACACCGATCATTCTTCTTTCCATAGCTCGTTGCGTCGTCCTCAATTTAAGTATAACCCTTTTCGTAAGCCTCCAGGTTTCTGCCCCATATGTTAGTACTGGTAACACGCAGCTGTTATACACTTTCCTTTTGAGGGATAGTGGCAACCTGCTGTTGATGATTTGAGAATGCCTGCCAAACGCACCCCAGCCCATCCTTATTCTTCTGATTATTTCAGTCTCATGATAGGGATCCGTGGTCACTACCTGCCCTAAGTCGGTGTATTCCCTTACCACTTCCAGTGCCTCGCTACCTATCGTAAACTGCTGTTCTCTTCCGAGACTGTTAAACATTACTTTAGTTTTCTGCAGATTAATTTTCAGACCCACCCTTCTGCTTTGCCTCTCCAGGTCAGTGAGCATGCATTGCAATTGGTCTCCTGAGTTACTAAGCAAGGCAATATCATCAGCGAATCGCAAGTTGCTAAGGTATTCTCCATCAACTTTTATCCCCCATTCTTCCCACTCCAGGTCTCTAAATACCTCCTGTAAACATGCGGTGAATAGCATTGGAGAGATCGTATGTCCCTGTCTCACGCTTGTCTTTATTGGGATTTTGTTGCTTTCTTTGTGGAGGACTACGGTGGTTGTCGAGCCGCTATAGATATCTTCCAGTATTTTTACATATGGCTCATCTACACCCTGATTCCGTAACGCCTCCATGACTGTTGAGGTTTCGACTAAATCAAACGCTTTCTCGTAATCAATAAAAGCTATATATAAGGGTTGGTTATATTCTGCACATTTTTCTATCACCTGATTGATAGTGTGAATATGGTCTATTGTTGAGTAGCCTTTACGGAATCCTGCCTGGTCCTTTGGTTGACAGAAGTCTAAGGTGTGCCTGATTCTATTTGCGATTACCTTAGTAAATACTTTGTAGGCGACGGACAGTAAGCTGATCGGTCTATAATTTTTCAAGTCTTTGGCGTCCCCTTTCTTATGGATTAGGATTATGTTAGCGTTTTTCCAAGATTCCGGTACGCTCGAGGTTATGAGGCATTGCGTATAAAGGGTGGCCAGTTTCTCTAGAACAATCTGACCACCATCCTTCAACAAATCTGCTGTTACCTGATCCTCCCCAGCTGCCTTCCCCATTTGCATAGCTCCTAAGGCTTTCTTTACTTCTTCTGGCGGAACCTGCGGGATTTCGAATTCGTCTAGGCTATTTTCTCTTCCACGATCGTCGTGGGTGCCAGTGGTACTGTATAGATCTCTGTAGAACTTCTCAGCCACTTGAACCATCTGATCCAAATTAGTAACGATATTGCCGGCTTTGTCTCTCAACGCACACATCTATTCCTAGTTTCTTCTTCGCTGTTTTTAGGCTTCCTCCGTTCCTGAGAGCCTGTTCAATTCTATCCATATTATAGTTCCTGATATCCGCTGTTCTTCTCTGCCACTTGAACTATCTGCCAATTCTCTTCCTCTTCTCTGCCACTTGAACTATCTTATACATGTCAGCAATGATATTGTCGGCTTCTATATATTCTTGCCAATTCATACTTTGTTCTTCATTGCTTTTAGGCTTCCTTCGTTCCTGAGAGCATGTTCAATTCTGTCCATATTATACTTCTTTAAGGCAGGTGTCTTACGCTTGTTGATTACCTTAGAAAGTTCTGCCAGTTCTATTCTAGCTGTAGGGTTAGAGGCTTTCATACATTGGCGTTCCTTGATCAGATCTTTTGTCTCCTGCGATAGCTTACTCGTTTCGGTTCTAACGGCGTTACCACCGACTGCGCACTCCTTAATGATGCCCATGAGATTGTCGTTCATTGCTTCAACACTAAGGTCCTCTTCCTGAGTTGAAGCCGAATACCTGTTCTGTAGCTTGATGCGGCATTCCCCTAGTTGCCCTCTTACCGCTAACTCATTGATTGGCTTCTTGTGTACCAGTTTCTTCCATTGCCTCCTCAAGCCTAGGCTAATTCGAGTTCCTATCATCCTATGGTCACTGCAGCGTACCTTGCCGAGCACATCTACATCTTTTATGATGCCAGGGTTCGCGCAGAGTATGAAGTCGATTTCATTTCTAGTCTCACCAATCGGGCTCCTCCACGTCCACATTCGACTAACCCGCTTGCGGAAAAAGGTATTCATTCTCCGCATATTATTCTGTTCTGCAAACTCTACTAATAACTCTCCTCTGCTGGTCCTAGAGCCTATGCCGTATTCCCCCACTGACTTGTCTCCAGCCTGCTTCTTGCCTACCCTGGCATTGAAGTCGCCCATCAGTCTAGTGTATTTTGTTTTCACTTTACCAATCGCCAATTCCATGTCTTCATAAACGCTTTCGACTTCCTCGTCATCATGACTGCATGTAGGGGCATAGTCTTGTACCACCTTCAATTTGTACCTCTTATTAAGTTTCACAACAAGACCTGCCACCCTCTCAGTAATGCTATAGAATTCCTGTATGTTACCAGCTATTTCCTTATTAATCAGGAATCCGACTCCCAGTTATCGTCTCTGAGCTAAGCCCCGGTAGCACAGTACCTGCCCGCTTTTTAACACTGTATATGCTTCTTTTGTCCTCCTAACCTCACTGAGCGCTATTATATCCCATTTACTACCCTCTATTTCCTCCAATAACACTGCTAGACTCGCCTCACTAGATAACGTTCTAACGTTAAACGTTGCCAGGTTCAGATTCCAATGGCGGCCTGTCCGGAGCCAGGTATTCTTAGCAACCTCTGCAGCGTCACAGATCTGACCGCCGCCGTGGTCAGTTGCTGCGCGGCTGCTGGGGACTGAGGGCCGGGGTTTGATTGTTGTATTCATATGGGAGGTTGTGGCCAAGTACTGCACCAGGGTGGCCAATCCTGCTCTGGTGAGAAAGTGCGTTACTGGTTCTGGTCGCCGGGATCAGGCCGCACTCCAGGCCTGTTTGTGCAATTTTCTTAACACATGGTTTTTTTTGTTTGTATTTTCCGGTGGAGAATAGCGCGGCACCGCGATTTGAACCACGGTCCTCTTGTACCGGAGACACATACTCTACCGTCCCCGCAGAAGTTAAATAAAAAAATTAAATTAAGGGGTTTTACGTGGCAAAACCACTTTGATTATACCGCACGCCGTAGTGGGGGACTCCGGAAATTTCGACCACCTGGGGTTCCTTAACGTGCACTAATTCTGAGTACACGGGTGTTTTCGCATTTCGCCCCCATCGAAATGCGCCCGCCGTAGCGGGGATCCGATCCCGCGCCCTCGTGCTCAGTAGTCTGACACCATAGCCACTGAGCAACCAGGGCGGGTCCCGCAGGAGTTGTACGCCTCATTTAACATACAGTGGTGCCGTATTTGATCAGTCAAGGTTGACCAATCTGAGATTGGTTATACCGCACGGATGGCACTCGACTAGAGAACCTGGTATTTATGACTTGCACATGTGTCGTCATACCTAATTGAGGATGTATATATATATATATATTTTAAGAGGGTTCCCGTACAGTCATAAAATAACGGAAAAGACAATAAAAAGAAATAAAAAAATAGAAAAAAATGGGAAAAAGGGAGCATGACAGGTGATTTGAACTCATGACCCTTGGATGTTGCCCGGAAAGATAGCTGAGTCGGTTGGTTCGTCATCATCATCATCATCAACCTGGTTACGCCCACTGCAGGGCAAAGGCCTCTCCCATATTTCTCCAACAACCCCGGTCATGTACTAATTGTGGCCACGCCTTCCCTGCAAACTTCTTAATCTCATCCGCCCACCTAACTTTCTGCCGCCCCCTGCTACGCTTCCCTTCCCTTGGGATCCAGTCCGTAACCCTTAATGACCATCGGTTATCTTCCCTCCTCATTACATGCCCTGCCCATGCCCATTTCTTTTTCTTGATTTCAACTAAGATGTCATTAACTCGCGTTTGTTCCCTAACCCAATCTGCTCTTTTCTTATCCCTTAACGTTACACCTATCATTCTTCTTTCCATAGCTCGTTGCGTCGTCCTCAATTTGAGTAGAACTCTTTTCCTAAGCCTCCAGGTTTCTGCCCCATAGGTGAGTACTGGTAAGACACAGCTATTATATACTTTTCTCTTGAGGGATAATGGCAACCTGCTGTTCATGATCTGAGAATGCCTTCCAAACGCACCCCAGCCCATTCTTATTCTCCTGATTATTTCCGTCTCATGATCCGGATCCGCCGTCACTACCTGCCCCAAGTAGGTGTATTCCCTTACGACTTCCAGTGCCTCACTGCCTATTGTAAACTGCTGTTCTCTTCCGAGACTGTTAAACATTACTTTAGTTTTCTGCAGATTCATTTTTAGACCCACTCTTCTGCTTTTCCTCTCCAGGTCAGTGAGCATGCATTGCAATTGGTCCCCTGAGTTACTAAGTAAGGCAATATCATCAGCGAATCGCAAGTTACTGAGGTACTCTCCATTAACTTTTATCCCCAATTCTTCCCACTCCAGGCCTCTGAATACCTCCTGTAAACATGCTGTGAATAGCATTGGAGAGATCGTATCTCCCTGCCTGACGCCTTTCTTTATAGGGATTTTGTTGCTTTCTTTGTGGAGGACTACGGTGGCTGTGGAGCCGCTATAGATATCTTCCAGTATTTTTACATATGGTTCGTCTACACCCTGATTCCGTAATGCCTCCATGACTGCTGAGGTTTCGACAGAATCAAACGCTTTCTCGTAATCAATGAAAGCTATATATAAGGGTTGGTTATATTCCGCACATTTCTCTATCACCTGATTGATAGTGTGAATATGATCTATTGTTGAGTAGCCTTTACGGAATCCTGCCTGGTCCTTTGCTTGACAGAAGTCTAAGGTATTCCTGATTCTATTTGCAATTACCTTAGTAAATAGTTTGTAGGCAACGGACAGTAAGCTGATCGGTCTATAATTTTTCAAGTCTTTGGCATCTCCTTTCTTATGAATTAGGATTATGTTAGTGTTCTTCCAAGGTTCCGGTACGCTCGAGGTCATGAGGCATTGCGTATACAGGGTGGCCAGTTTCTCTAGAACAATCTGTCCACCATCCTTCAACAAATCTGCTGTTACCTGATCCTCCCCAGCTGCCTTCCCCCTTTGCATATCTCCCAAGGCTTTCTTTACTTCTTCCGGCGTTACCTTTGGGATTTCGAATTCCTCTAGACTATTTTCCCTTCCATTATCGTCGTGGGTGCCACTGGTACTGTATAAATCTCTATAGAACTCCTCAGCCACTTGAACTATCTCATCCATATTGGTAATGATATTGCCGGCTTTGTCTCTTAACGCATACATCTGATTCTTGCCGATTCCTAGTTTCTTCTTCACTGTTTTTAGGCTTCCTCCATTCCTGAGAACATGTTCAATTCTATCCATATTATACTTCCTTATGTCAGCTGTCTTACGCTTGTTGATTAACTTCGAATGTTCTGCCAGTTCTATTCTAGCTGTAGGGTTAGAGGCTTTCATACATTGGCGTTTCTTGATCAGATCTTTCGTCTCCTGCGATAGTTTGCTGGTATCCTGCCTAATGGAGTTACCACCAACTTCCATTGCACACTCCTTAATGATGCCCACAAGATTGTCGTTCATTGTTTCAACACTCAGGCCCTCTTCCTGAGTTAAAGCTGAATACCTGTTCTGTAGCTTGATCTGGAATTCTTCTATTTTCCCTCTTACCGCTAACTCATTAATTGGCTTCTTATGTACTAGTTTCTTCCGTTCCCTCCTCAGGTCTAGGCTAATTCGAGTTCTTACCATTCTGTGGTCACTGCAGCGGACTTTGCCGAGCACGTCCACATCTTGTATGATGCCAGGGTTAGCGCAGAGTATGAAGTCTATTTCCTTTCTAGTCTCACCGTTCGGGCTCCTCCACGTCCACTTTCGGCTATCCCGCTTGCGGAAGAAGGTATTCATTATCCTCATATTATTCTTTTCCGCAAATTCTACTAATAACTCTCCCCTGCTATTCCTAGCACCTATGCCATATTCCCCCACTGCCTTGTCTCCAGCCTGCTTCTTGCCTACCTTGGCATTAAAGTCGCCCATTAGTATGGTGTATTTGGTTTTCACTCTACCCATCGCCGATTCCACGTCTTCATAGAAGCTTTCGACTTCCTGGTCATCATGACTGGATGTAGGGGCGTAGACCTGCACAATCTTCATTTTGTAGCTCTTATTAAGTTTCACAACAAGACCTGTCACCCTCTCGTTAATGCTATAGAATTCCTGTATGTTACCAGCTATATTCTCATTAATCAGGAATCCGACTCCTAGTTCTCTTCTCTCCGCTAAGCCCCTGTAGCACAGACGTGCCCGCTTTTTAGCACTGTATATGCTTCTTTTGGCCTCCTAACTTCACTGAGCCCTATTATATCCCATTTAGTGCCCTCTAATTCCTCCAATAGCACTGCTAGACTCGCCTCACTAGATAACGTTCTAGCGTTAAACGTTGCCAGGTTCATATTCCATTGGCGGCCTGTCCGGAGCCAGTGATTCTTAGCACCCTCTGCTGCGTTGCAGGTCTGACCGCCGCCGTGGTCAGTTGCTTCGCGGCTGCTGGGGACTGAGGGCCGGGGTTTGATTGTTGTGTTCATATAGGAGGTTGTGGCCAAGTACTGCACCAGGGTGGCCAATCCTGCTCTGGTGAGGGAGTGCGTTACCGGTTCTGGTCACCGGGATCAGGCCACACTCCAGGCCTGTTTGTGCAATTTTATCAACACGCGGACTTTTTTTTAATCCGGTGGAAAATTGCCGGCACCGGGATTCGAACCACGGACCTCTTGCACGCGAGGCGGGTGTTCTACCTCTACGCCACCGCTGCATCTCATCATCTGGTTCATCAGGCCCCAGGTTACTTTCAAGCGCCATAACTCCTGCTCCGAGCATCCTACTTACGTGGAAAGGGACTGATGTTCTCCGCGACAGGCGCGACAGTTGGAAGGCATACATTCTTGGGAAAAAGGCGGGGGAAAGATGAGGGGGGGAAATATGCGCTCACCGAGAGAGCATCGTCTGCACGAGACCACCACCAGGCACCTTACTGAGATGTGGGCACCTTACTGGCACCTTACTGAGATGTGCCTTTATTGTCCTTCAGTGCCTTACATTTCAGTGCAATCTATATTGCATATCTATAGTTAAATAGCACTGCGAAATCATTGCAACCAATCACTGAGGTCCTTAGCATAGAAATTATAAGAGTAAACTTGAAGTTTAATATCCAGAAGACAAACGAAATGTTCAGTAGTCTGGCAAGGAAGCAAGAATTCATGATCGCCAGTCACCCTCGACGATATGCGGAATAGTAGGTTTATTTAGGTCACCTACCCGCAAAGCACCTAGATCAGGAGAAGGAAATTTACAGCTGAACAAAAATGGGTTCCAGTGATTACGGGAGGCGTTACCTCATTCCTGATTGGAACGTTAACGCTTTCGCCGAAAAGATAAATGTACAACCTATACATTCTACCAATTCCAACATATAGGGCCGAAACTTGGAGAATAAAAAAGCGAGAACAAGCTAAGGACTGCGTAGAGAAGAATGGAACAAAAAACCTTGGGCGTAACGTTTATAGACAGGAAGATAACGGTATGGATGAGATAGCAAACCTCGATGACGTCAGGGAGGGGAGGGGGAGAAATGAAGCTGAGTAGGCCTTGTATTGCCCAGGCCAGATAACCGGTGGATAATAGAGTTACAGAATTGGTAATAAAAGAAGGGATGCGCTGACGATGATGGCAGAACATCATGTTGAATGATGAAATTAGCAAATTCTTGGGCACAAGTGGTATTGAGCTAGCGCAAGACAGGGTCAATTGGAGATGGCTGGTGACGGTGTGCGGTGTCCGTAGCTGGTATCACCGGTAATGAGAAAAAAATAAATATTAACTTCCCGCCGGATTGAACCCGGCACTACAGCACATGAGTCAGCTACTCCAGCACTGAGCCAAGCCGGCGCTGCCTAGCACCCAGCGGAAAAATGCGCGTCCTAGCGCACAGGGATACACGCGATACGACATGCGCACCGCGTAGCGTCGATGTGTGCACAGTGTTCATTGCATTACTACACGAGGTAGAACGCCAGTAGCAGTTGCTTTGGTAGCGGTACAAGGTAGATAGTGAATCCATGAGGAACAAAAGCAAATTATGGTGGAGTATAGATATTGATGGAATGAAAAACATGTACGATATACCTGATTATTTCAAGCAGGCTAGGTGAGTGTCTCTGTGCCGTTTCATACGGAATGTTATTAAATCTTCATCATCATCATTAGCTTCGTATCTTGCCATATCACACGCGATGGGACACTCGCGCCGGGAAGAGTCGGTACGGACAATGTTTGTATTGCAGTTTCGCAATATTACAGTTGATGTGACCACCACTTGTTGCCGCTTTGATATGATAGGAAAGCAGTGAAGGTGGGAAGATAAATACTCAGGCTTCTTAACAATGTGCACAAGCACATCCATCTACGGCCTCACATTTATTAGGGGAGCGCCGGGGAGTATAATTGGCAGCCTTTGAGAACAGCAACCTACCGATTTTTCGAGCAGGCAGTCTCGTCATTTCTCACTTTTCTGGCTGTCCGCTTCACGAAATGAAGAATGTTTGATTTCCAATCCTCATGCTAAAAAACTCAACTATATAGAAGCAATCTTCTTTCATCTAATGGCTTGTGCGTAGGGTCGGGTCTGCGAGTAGCAAGCGCACAGACTCGGCGAATGTGCTGGTTCTAACCTCATCGCCTCAGTGCGATCGACATTAGCTAGAGCTGTGTTGGTGGCTCGTGAAAACTGAAGCCTGTGCCGCCAACAATCCGTCACCACTTTCCAATCATTAAACACCCGTTTACAGCGAACCTAACTTCTGAACCTAACGACAGGCAACATCTCATTTTAACCTCGACCTCCCGGTCATTAACTTTGTCGCTTGCCATTATTTCCCAGTATGCTCTGCGTATTCAGCTATGTAACTCGTAACACAATGTGGCCAATAGCTGAGGAGCAGGAAAAGTATCTGGCTTCAGGTGATTTAAAAAATATTCTGTAAAAATCTGCGCTGCCCCCGCCGCTGCATTTTATGGGAGTGAAATGCTAAAACACCCGTTGTACTTAGAGTTAGGTGCATGTTAAAGAGCACCTGGTGGCCGAAATTTCCCGTGTGCCTGAAAATCGGATCGTAGTTTTGGCACGTAAAACCTTATATTTAAGGCCTGCTGTTTCGAAGATGTGGCCGACGTGCCCAACGTCCAGAGGAGTTTCTCCAACAAATTTCACAGACATCATCTGAACTGGAAATATTGCCGGTGTTGAAGTTTTTGGTGAAATAGCTAAGTCCAGAAGAATCAATTAAGTTCAGTATTTACCGAAAGCACACTATTTCTAAGGTTTCACAGTGAAACCCAGAGAAGAGGATTCAAAGGACCGAACGTCAGTGGAGCCAGCAGCCTAACGAAAAGCTCTCTCTTGGTATGCTAGACAAACTTCCCAGTTGCCCTGGCATCTCTACATAAGCTTCTCTAATGTTCCCGAAGGTTTCTGGGCAAATGCAAACAGCTATCCAAAAGTATTGACGTAACATATCCGCTGCTCGTGTCTTTATACGAGGATCTCCTTTATACGAAGAAACGTCTGCAAAGGTGGTTCAGAATTGTAAAGAAAATGAAAATCTACGAAGTATGCTGAAGCACCTCATAACTACGATGCGTTCACTTCTCCGCGGACTGCAGACGCCGGTCGCTGAGACCACGCTACATGTTCTAGTTGCTTTGGGACCGCTCCTCGCGTCTCTACAATAAGTCATCATGGCATTATCTTTTTAAATCCAATAACGAATATCTGCGATATTGCAGTGGAATGCCAGAGGACTACGAGGCCGCCTCGCAGACTTTCGGCAATGGAAGGGTGTTCAAATACAAGTTTCCCGTGGCTGTAATATGTGAAGCAAACATGGCGTATTTAATACGCATATCTGGTGATGTGCCACTGTGGTCAATGAATGACGACAGTTTAAGCAAAATGCTCAGTTTTGTTCATCGAAATTTAACATGCCGTCGTAAACACATTCGTCCACACGCTTCCAACGAGTTGGTTTGCATAAAACTGAAGTACAAGGGGCGCACATCCTCAGTAATTGGAGGATATATACCCCCAGCATCGAGCATACACAGTTCATATTTGCTGTCCATGCTGCAAACTTGTGCGAGTCCCCACATAGTCATCGGTGGCTTTAATGCCCACCGTCCTTTGTGGGGCTCTGATTCCACGAACGCCCGCGGTAGGGCTTTGGCTGATCTTGGGCTTATAGTCAAGGCTTGATGGTGATCAATGATGGCTCGCCAAGTTGCCTACGAGGCTCTAACTGCACCAGTTCTCTTGACATTGTGTTTGTTTCAAAGAGCCTGCTGTCTGGTACACTATGGTGTACTGATCCTGCCACGTATGGAAGTCACAATCTACCAACATACATTCAGACGAAATGGTTGCATCTCCCAGCTCCGCACTTTGTGCGTTCAATCAAGTGGTCATTATTTCAAGAATCTGTGAACACCGCAAGTCAAGTCATGCAATCTCCGTCTAATATTGAAGATGTCATCACGACAATATTACGCGACACAACAAAACACTTCAGCGTACCTTCACCTAGATGACCAGTACAAGCCACTTCACGCGGTACGGCCTAGAGCAGAAGAGAAATACAGAAGGACCAAATCACCATTAGACGCCGCATCACACCGGGCTCTTGCGTCATGTCCTGTGTCACCTTGACAAGCTCGACAAACGACGCTGGAGATAATTCTGTGGCTCTCTCGATCCGAGAAACCCTCTATCTGGAATTTAGAAAATTGTGCGAAGCCTTCCATTCCCTCCAAAACAGTGCACCTGTTCAGGGCAGCGGCCATGCGGCAAGGCCGGCGTGAAATTGAGGTCCCCGATGACCTCTGGAAATTACTTCTGATTTTCTCAAATGGTATACCAATGCAATCACGACTGACTTTTCTACCATCTAGAGATAGCCGGTTCGATGCGCCTTTTAGTGTGCACGAGCTCGACGCTCTGATATCTACTTCCAACCGATCACCTTGTCTAGGACCAGATTGAATTGCATACTCCGCTATTTGTCATCTTGGAGTAGGAGCTCGAGCAATTCTCCTGACGCTCTACAACTCTACGTGGTAGACAGAAACTGTGCCTGGCTGCTGGAATTGCAGTCGTCTTGTAGCTTTGCTATAACCCAGGAAATGCCCACATGATCTCTCACGTTATCGACCAATATAGGCTTGGCAAGCTGTGTCGGTAAAATGATGGAGTGGATGGTACTGAGCAGACTGCAATGGCTACTCGAGAAAAGCCGTGGTCTTCCTGATTTTATCAATGAATACAGAAAAGGACGATCTTCCATTGATGGTGTGATCGACATAGAATCTTCTGTCCTGCTACAGTTAAAGAGATACCGTCGTCGGGTATGTGCTATATTTCTGGACGTAAAGGCGCCTACGACAACATCTTCCACCATTCGATTATTCAGGCTCTTGAGGATATTGGAGTGAGGTGGGCCTAGCAGAGCTATTGGAGGAATTAGAGGGCAGCAAATGAGTTATAATAGGCCTCAGTGAAGTTAGGAGGACAAATGAAGCATATACAGTGCTAAAAGGCGGGCACGCCCTGTGCTACCGGGGCTTAGCGGAGAGACGAAAACTAGGAGTCGGATTCCTGATTTATAAGGATATAGCTGGTAAAATACAGGAATCCTACAGCACTAACGAGAGGGTGGCAGGTCTTACAGTGAAACTGAATAACAGGTGCAAACTTAAGGTCGTAGAGGTATAGTCCGTATGTAGTCTACGCCCCTACATGCAGTCATGATGACCAGGAAGTCGAAAGCTTCTGTGGAGACGTGGAATCGGCGATGAGTAAAGTCAAAACAGAATACGCTATACTGATGGGCAGCTTCAATGCCAAGGTAGGCAAGAAGCAGGCTGGAGACAAGTCAGTGGGACAATGTGGCATAGGCACTAGGAATAGAAGGGGAGAGATATTAGTAGACTTTGCAGAACAGAATAATATGTGGATAATGAATACCATCTTCCTCAAGCGGGATAGCCGAAAGGAGACGTGGAGGTGCCTGAATGATGAGACTAGAAATGAAATAGACTTTATACTCTGCGCTAACCCTGGCGTAATACAAGATGTGGACGTGCTCGGCAAGGTGAGCTGCAGTGGCCATAGGATGGTAAGAACTCGAATTAGCCTGAATTTGAGGGGGAACGGAAGTAACTGGTGCATACGAAGCCCATCAATGAGTTAGTGATAAGAGGGAAAATAGAGGAATTCCGGATCAAGCTACAGAGCAGGTATTCGGCTTTAACTCAGGAAGAGGACCTTAGTGTTGAAACAATGAACGACAATCTTACGGGCATCATTGAGGAGTGTGCAATAGGAGGCGGTGGTAACACAATCAGACAGGATACCAGTAAACTATCGCAGGAGACGAAATATCTCATCAAGAAACGCCAATGTATGAAAGCCTCCAACCCTACAGATAGAATGGAACAGGCAGAACTTTCGAAGTTGATCAACAAGCTTAAGACTGCTGCCTTAAAGAAGTATAATATGGATAGAATTGAACATGCCCTCAGTAACGAAGGAAGCCTAAAAACAATGAGGAAGAAACTATGAATTAACAAGAATCAGATTTATGGTTAACAGACAAAGCCGACAATATCATTGCTGACATGGATGAGATAGTTCAAGTGGCAGAGAAGTTTTATAGAGATTCACACAGTACCAGTGTTATGCAGTACAGGTCTAGAGGAATTTGAAATCCGACAAGTAAGGCTGGAAGATGTAAAGAAAGTATTGGGAGCTATGCAAAAAGGGAAGGCAGCTGGGTAGGATCACATAACCGCAGATTTCTTGCAGGATAGTGGAAAGATTATTCTAGAAGAACTGCCCACCCTATATGCACAATGTCTCATGACCTCGAGCGTACCGGAATCTTGGAAGAACGCTAACATAATCCGAATCCATCAGAAAGGGGTTGCCAAAGACTTGAAAAAATATAGACCGATCAGCTTAGTGTCCGTTGCCTACAAAACATTTAGTAAGGTTATCGCAAATAGCATCAGCAACAACTTAGAATTCTGTTCACCAAAGGACCAGGCAGGATTCCGTAAAGGCTACTCAACAATAGACCATATTCACACTATCAATCAGGTGATAGAGAAATGTGCGGAATATCACCAACCGTTATATATAGCTTGTATTGCTTACGAGAAAACGTTTGATTCAGTCGAAACCTCAGCAGTCATGGAGGCATTATGGAATCAGGGTGTAGACGAGCCGTATGTAAAAATACTGAAAGATATCTATAGCTGCTCAACAGCCACCATAGTCCTCCATAAAGAAAGCAACCAAATCCCAATAAAGAAAGGAGTCAGGCAGGGAGATATGATCTCTCCAATGCTATTCACAGCGAGTTTATAGGAAGTATTCAGAGACCTGGATTGGGAAGAATTGGGGATAAGAGTTAAAGGAGAACACCTTAGTAACTTGCGATTCGCTGATGATTTTGCCTTGCTTAGTAACTCAGGGAACCAATTGCAAAGCATGCTCACTGATCTGGAGATGCAAAGCAAAAGGGTGGGTCAAAAATTAATCTGCAGAAAACTAAAGTATTGTTTAACAGACTTATGGGAGAGGCCTTTGCCCTGCAGTGGGCGTAACTAGGCAGATGATGATGATGATGAAGGCTTTAAAATAAATCGCCAAGTGTATGTTTAATTATAGGGAAAAGTTTTTTTAGTTTTAGCCCGAAAGAATGAAAAAAATAAACCGATGTCTAAGCACATTTTACATTTTTTCGCCAGTGCTCGCGTCAGCGAACCGATGGGACTAACACTAGACGTGACGTGTATCTTGTTGCCAGTAAGTTCATTCATGGGTAAACTGTTTAGTTTTAGCGAGGAATAGTAAGATAAAAATAAAACGCTGTTTCAATTCATTTCACGTTCTTTTTTCCATGCTAGCGTCAGCTAACAGAGGGGATGAACACAACGCGTGACGTGGTTCCGGTTGACAATTTTTGCCGAGTGTCCCTTCTTATTGAATTTATTTCTCTAAGGCTAAACGGGGAAGGCGAGAGGAATGCAGGAATCTTAGTATTTAACCAAGCGGAAACCAAGATGGAACTGTCAATGGAGCCAAACCTAAAGAGAAGCGCCGTCTTGGAACGTCACACAAAATTAATTTCACATTCCTTTTCTTTTTCGATGCTCGCGTCAGCTAATGGATGGAACAAACACTAGGCGGGACGTGTTGCCAATTTTCGGTGAGTGTGCCTTTTGCTTAATTTGTTTCTCTATGGTAAATAAGATTTTGAATTAAAGATCGCTCCTCACGACTGCCAATGGAGCCAGCTGCCAAACGAAGGGCTCACTCTTGGTATATTAAACAAACTCCGTAGTTGCCCTGCTATCTCTACCTAAGTTTCTCGTCCCGTCTAAAACGCAACTGTGCTTATGGAAATGCTGATAAAACTGTATTTACGCAAAATATCCGCCGCAAATGTCTTCATATGTAGACATCCTTTTCTCCTAGTGAAGAATGCAAGTCTTCTCGTTTTGGTATATGGAATATAGTTACTCTTTCACTACGTAGCTTGACAGTCCACTAAGGCATAACATCATGATTTTACCGGTGAACACAGTGTATTACATCTTCGCGAAGTGGCAATCGCAATGGCGACGCCAAGTTCTTCCCTCCAATTTCTCTCAGGCTCACAATAAATTATGCGAAAACTACCCTTTACACGAGCCCGCCCATACGGAAAATGTGTAAAGCACCTACCGTGTATTTTTGAGAAATATAGGATGGCCATTTATAAAACATTTAGCTAATTTTTACCATGCCTTACATGATGCCTTTGCAGGCCTCTGAAAGAGATCACGCCACCATAATAGAGAGCTTTAGCAGAGCGTTTACGGTCCGCTCCGCTGAGACCGAGACCGGCGTACCATAACAATTGGCACATATCCACTGAGCAGAAGGCTACCGGGAACACAGACGCGCCTGCGCACAATGCTCATTGCAGCAGCGGAACATAGAACGCTGTCAAGGTTCCGTGAGGAACTCGATTTTGCGAAGCGTCAGGGTGCGTCTAATTGCAGTCTTCGTCGTTTTACAGCGCAGCAGAGAGCACGTAACTGGCGTTTCTATGAGACGCGCTTGCTAGATAAGCAAAGTCAATGCTTTCTATGCAGCCAAATGTGCGCGGAGCGGAGTGCAAGCAATGCTCTGCTAAAACTCTCTAATGAAGGAAGGCTCCGTATCGCATTGACTGCGCGTCTCGCCTGAATCGCATCTCGTCGTCGGCGCATGCGCGGTGGCGCAAAGTGGCCGCATGTCGGCGTCCTTGGAGTTGCCGATTTTGCTGAAAGGGCGCTGGAGTTCGTTATAATAACTCTATACATAGTATGCAGTTGTCGTCACACCGGCTGCTGCCGTCGGCTTCCGGACCACCTTCCGCCATTTTTGGGCACCTTATCAACAGGCTCGCGCATAGGCTGGCATAGGCCTATAGGTTCCCCAACATGGCGCTGCCGTAAACCGGAAGCCGCGGAGTATCGTTGAATGACGTACGTGCATACTTTGTATAGGTGAACGTTGGAGCCTGTTTTCCGTGTGATGCCAGCCGCGGCAGCTTAGTGCGCAAGTCGTTTGACTGCTGAGCTGAAAGTCGTCCATTCAATCGCGCCCACGGCGGCCAAATTTCGACGGAAGCGAAATGGAAAAACAAGACGTAAAAAGAAAGAAAAAGACGCGCGTGTATTTGCTGGATTTAGGTGCATGGTAAAGAAACCAAAATTTGTAAAATCACTCTGGGTACCTCATTAGAGCGTGCCTCATAAGCAAAGCAGGCTTTCAGCGCATAAAACTCAACATTATTTCTTCTAGAGTTATGAGCAAGCAAAGCTTCAAAAGCGTCGGTTTCAGCCGATATATATTGCGTGGGCTAGTGCTCTTATCCTACCCTTTGCCTGCTCCCTCTCCCTTCACCTTACTAGGGCGGATGAAGTTGTGGTTAGAAGGCTTCGAGCCGGGGTAGCCCTTACACCGGCTGTGGTCTCAAAGTGAAAGTGGTCGCATTTACCCCTGGATGCTACTTTCCCAGACTCTTCTGTCAAAGGGAAGGGTAGGCAGATGCAGCGCACCACCTAATTTGCGGAAGTCCAGGCTTAACAATCGGAACGCTCGCTTCTCCTACGGCAAGCTTGCCTCCGTTGGGTACATGACAGCACACTCCACAAAGCACTGCTTTATTGAGTACACTACAAAGGCGTCACATAAAAAGGGTGTGCTCGAACACGCTTAGGTTGTTTATCAACCATGTTTACGAGTGTCTTGCGAAATTTAGATGTCACGCCGAGTTCGCATGAGGCGAAAATGGGGCTCATGAAATGTTTAATACAAGGACAAAATTTTTAGTTTACAGCTGTGGTTACATTTGTAAAGAAAGCTAGTCCCACACTTTGTCCCTCATTTAATTTTACGCATCTTTTGTACTACCAGTACCTATATTCCGAAAAATACCGAAAAAAACGAAAACAGCTGATTATATTCTTGAAAAGAAGACGCTTACCATGGGTAAAGCGTAGACGAAATCAAAAGCATCAGAATTAACTACGGCGTTTGCAGTAATTACGTATTCCAGTAGTGCGGGACCGCTTTATATGTGTTTCATCAACGGGGGGCTGCCGAATTTAGTACGCTGGCCTGGGACAACTATTACTACCCCCTATATTACCTTCAAGGCCGGGCCCCTCACCAATTTTGGCCAGCTTGAGCTGATAAGCGCAGTCGATACCACTCGAGCTAACGATCGCGTCTGCTAAGTATTGCATCATTACACGCCACACAATGTGTTTAAATGTCAAAGCAAACGCCATTTGCCGTTCTCCTGGGGAGCACCAACGTACCAGTGAGAGGGTCGGCGTATATCGCGCAAGTGCGCCTACGTACGTGGCAACACTGTCACGTCGCTCATAGTGAGACGGATTAGAAAAATTAGCCAAGCCGACAGCACTTATTCGTTCACTATGTTCTTTAAATACACGACATAAAGTTAAGGTAAATAATGAAACGCACCCGCCGTGGTTGCTCAGTGGCTATGCATGGTGCTGGGCTCCTGAGCACGAGGTCGTCGCATCGGACCCCGGCCGCGGCGGCCGCATTTCGAAGGGGGCGAAATGCGAGAACGCCAGTGTATATAGATTTAAATGCACGTTAAGGAAACACAGGTGGTCAAAATTTCCGGAGTCTTCCACTATGACGTTAAACTAGTTAAACCATAATTTAATTTTTTACTAATGAAACACGCAAGCCGAATGGCCGCATATTTTTCTTTTACTTCGTGCCGTGTGGCAAGAGATGTAGTTTGATTTCGTCTCTCTGTTACCACATCATGCAGTCGCGCGCAGAGAACGAAACTATGACATTTTCTCGCGTGTTACAGCGCCGTGGTCATGCACTTTCATCCTGTCCCACCTGCCTCATTGCTCGCGATTATGGCACTGATCAGGTGTTCTCCTGCAGAGCGCGTAAAATCACACGCTGTGCGAAACGAGAGAAGCAAAAGAGACGATTCAGCCAAAATGTGACAGAAAGAATAGAAAGCGAGACTGGGACGTATCCGTCAGGCCAGCCTCCAGCCATGGCATGGGAGAACGCAGGGACGGAATTTCGCTTGCTTAGGCTGGGCAGCGCAAGTAGAGCGAGTGCCTGTTTGGGTGGTGAGGCTCGTCTCCTGCAATCACGGATTAGTGCCGTTGCAAATATTTCCTTCTCTACTATTAATGCTTCAATTTGAAGAATTGTTGCCGCCGAACGTTCCTAAGAGGGCACGTAACCACTTCCAAAGTATAGCCAAAATTTGCCTCGTGGCCCGGTGAGGGTTCCCTTAAGAAGGCCGCATATAATAGCCCATCTGTAATGCCTGCTTATGTACCAGTTTTTGTAATAAAGGGGGTCCCAGTTTCGTGCACTCCATTGTGATAGTGAAATTTTAGACACCTAGGCATAGTGGTGGTCGTAGATTTTATAGGCTACATTGCTCACAGTTAACATTCTCTTACTAAATAAATTAGCGAGAACGACGTCATGCCCGCGCCGTCAGACATGAGCAACGCTGTCATGAAGAAGAACGTCGACATCAAAAATGAAACTCTTGGAGCAGCCTCTCGCTTCAAAGCCTGTCTGACACGTAAGTTTACGCAACCTCGAACAATAGGCACGCTGGAAGACCGACGCAAAGCACAAGCTATCTCGGCTGGCCCAAGTATGCACCCGCCACAGGTACAATGGCCGCCATACGTACGTATGTACGTGAAACGGTGAAGTCTCTTTTGTTTCTCGTTTTTCGTCTCTTTTGTTACATACATACATACATACATACATACATACATACATACATACATACATACATACATACATACATACATACATACATACATACATACATACATACATACATACATACACACATACACATACACACATACATACATACATACATACATACATACATACATACATACATACATACATACATACATACATACATACATACATACATACATACATACATACTACGTGTAAAATTGAGCAAGGTGTGAGTATTTATCGTTTTCAAAAAGTAATGCATGTGATGGTGCTATCGTGCAAGACAGCTCTTTCGTCGGCGTCCGCAAGCTTATTGCTTTTCACACACAGCGCCGAGGTATCTAGAGGAACCTCATTTCTTTGTCCTTTCGGTGAGCAATGTCAATAACTACGGCTATCTGGGGCCGAAATACAAGGGAATTTTTATGAAATGCATAAAAGGATTTGAAGGCGGGCTTAGAATTGATAAGAACTATAAGATAAAAAAAATCCTACGACAAGAAAGCTTGATACAAGTAAACTTGGAAAAAGTGACGTCGACCGACTGGAACGCGACGCCCTATGCCTTCACAAAACAAGATATAAATTGGTTATATTTGTTAAACTTTTCTTTATACCATAGTGGGCAATGTCACCTACGCATGCGTTGGGAGAGAACAGTCAACTACGGCTCGCTGAATTGATTATGTAGGCAGATGAGGCACTAAGCCGATTCTCTAAGCATGGGCGCTGATTTTAAATTCTCTCGAATATAACCGCTTGACAGTCCTTTTTATATAACGGCAATCCGTAGATGATTGGGTGAGGAATTCAAAAAAAAAATCACAAGATGTGATTTCTACAATAACAGCAATAAATCTTCAGTTTTCCCCTTGCGCTTAGCTCTTAACGGATGGATAGTTTGAATATTCAATAAACTTTTCAAATTAAGTATGTCTGCAATATCTCTTTTCTCGAAACAACAGGCTCTGGTTCTAGATATTTTGCATAGCTTACAATGCTACCTAAAATGCTGGGGCCCCTGGCCAAATTTTCTTTCCAGACCGGCAGCTATAGGGAGCCACCAAGGGAGTGCCTTACTGTAAGTGTATTTCAATATCTTCATTCCAAGAAATGAGAAAATTTGAAATGTGGCATAGCCGTGTTGTCAGAAGGCCAGTTCCACTGCAAAAGTTGACGCTATCTCTCTTAGCGTGGAGTGGCATCCAGAAGTGTCACAGCAAGCCCTCGTGGTACCTTTCCCTTCCCCTAGCGTAACGATGTCCATATTGTGCCCCATTGTTATGCGCACCCTTTTCTCCGCGACATTCCCGTTTTGCCTGCGCAAACAGGCTGTACTTGAAGAAGCCGTCATGTTAACGTCATTACTCTTGGCTCCCTCTTTTTTTCTCTCCCATTCATTCTTTTGTTGGAGGACGCACGTAAAGATATTTCTGCATCGGTTTATTTACATAGGCCACGTGCCAAAATCACTGATGCAGCAGGCAGTGCATTTTACGCACCAGCATTTTTGCTAGTGAGCTTGACTCTTTGGCGCAGAGCGGGGCTCCCCAAAAAGAAGGACACGCAAGCTGTGTTTCAAGTCCCAGCCCCTCTGGCTCCGTGCAGCTGCTTGATATTTTGCATGCACAATTACCACTGCGTGATCCAGGCGCCCCACTTGTCTGTATGTCCAACCCTGGTGAGGCACCGTTTATGACAATGCTCCATTTGTTTAGGAACACAGATCCACGCCAAAATTTCAAAAGTGTCGTAAAAGTGTTTGATAAACTGCTGTCGCGTTTTGCTAGGCCACTGCCACGGACCCTAGTCCGAAAAACTTTGTCTCTTATTTTCTAGGGCATCACATTTATAGACATGAGCGGAAGCACCGTATTACTGCAGCTGGGGTAAACATTCCTTAGTCCACAACATGAGAGAATCGCGCTTGAGGAACATTCCGTAAAATTGTCCTTCGCCTACAAGTAGTGTTCGCTGCTACTATTGTCGCTGCTAAAAACCATGCTGCTTTCGGCCCACGTGAATTACTCCAGTGCAAAGAAATAAGTGTACTAAAGCAGAAATACCGCCACTATTTCATGCGCCTTCCATTTATTCGCTATCGTAGGTGAGCTTCCGCTAACCATGCCATTCACCTCTTCATCGTAAACCTTCAAGATAGCAACTTTCAAGTATGCAGTAACAGAGACCTGTATCTCCTCATTGCCTATACTGTGAGCATTTTTGTAACAGCATATATATAGTTAACATTTTATCTAGTTAGCCTTTATAATATTTATCTAGTTATCTATCTATAGTTATCTTGTTATCTATAATATTTTATCTAGTTAGCCTTTATCTAGTTAGCCTTTATAATTTTTAATTAGCCTTTTTCTTATATACTTCGCTGTAGCCATTATTTTTATCAGCATTCGACGACTGCAGATGAAGTTCACGAGGTTATCAAATCATTGAAGACTACAAGCTCTGGCTTAGATCACATTGATCCTTGTAAAGCAAACATAATTTCACATAACATCCTCACTTTTGCCACTAATCATTGACGAAATGTTCTCTGCAAGGGTGTTCCCGAGCTCTCTTAAAAGTAGTAGAACAGTTCCTGTTTTCAAAAAGAAAGGTGATCGCATTTAACTAAGGAATTACAGGCCAAAGTGTGGCCTTCCTTTTTTTGGTAAAGTGATTGAAAAGCTTTCCACATTCCATTATGCGGTTCCTAAAGAACTTTAACTCTTCGTTTCCTCAGCAATTCGGACTTTCACAAGGATATTCAACTGAACTCACACTTATTACTTTAACTGAAGAAATCAAGCAAGCTATTGACAGAGGCCTAATTGTGGGTACCATATTCGCCGATCTGCCGAAGGTATTTTACACAATAAACCATCGCATACTACCTGTTAAACTCGAATCATTTGGTATATCTGGTCCTCCACTAAACTTTGTAACAAACTACCTCAGCAATCTCTCTCATAGGCTACAGGTTAACGGCCATCTCTTATCATCCAAGTTAATTAACGTAGGAGTCCCAAAGGGATCAATTGTAGGCCCCACTTTTATTTTTGATGTTTAATGATGACCTGCCCACTATTCTTGCTAAGGTCAAGTGCATACTTTACTTTGATGACACGACGACGCTTAGATTCAGTACATGACTTGCCACACTCCAGTCTAACTTTAAGATCTAGTTAAACAATATTACTTTACGGCGCTGAAATAATCATCTGCACATTATTCCCGAAAAACGACATTTATTGTGTTCCATTGCCAACCTCATTCAATCGACGTCCCACCTACTGTTTACGTTGGTGATTACGTCATACAGGTTCCGACGAAGCGGAGTTCCTCCGTGTCATCTTAGACACTGAACTAACATGTTATCCACACACTCGATCACGCGTGAAAAAGATTCCATTTGACATGTACATTATCGTAAAGACAGTAACTTATTTGCCACCTCACGTCCGACGATCTTTCTTATTTTGCTCATATTCATAGTCATCTTTCGTATTGTGCATCTTTATGTGGCAATACGTATTCTACGCATATTGAACGTCTGCAGCAGCTTCAGAACCGAGCTGTGAGACTAATGAATTTCAGCCCATTTGATTAGTCCTGCAATTCACTCTATCCTAAACTCAACAGTCTTTCGTTACGACATTTATTCCATCAGAAACTATCCATCATTGCGTATATCAACCCACACGACATCTTCATGGAATGCATTGATCCTGAACACATTACTAAAAACAACAGCACCCGGTTTTGCCTGAGCAACAATATTTTACCCGCCATAAGGACGAATTACGGCAAGTTCACAGCCCAGTTCTCTGGCATAGCAATACGGAATTCATTACCTTTCTAAATAAAATGATCACACAACGTTCATAGATAATCATCGCGCAACAAGAAATATTTCATTCAGGAAATAACCGACTCATCTTAATTTCTTAATTAACAATCAGCAGGTTTGTCATTTTGCTGTACAACTTTTGTTTTTCTATAAGTAAATAATAGTACTGATATTGAATAATTAGCATCACCATTAACTTACGTATCCAATGTCCTGTTATAGATAATCACCTTGCCTAATTATTATGTTCACATGACCGTACTTTCTTGCTATTTTTGTATAACAACCCTATTAACGTAATCATAGGAGGTGCCCCTGGCAGTTTCAAAACTATAGGACCTCCTGTTGTGATAATATTCCAATGCAACTCGAATATGACTGTTGCCTAAACTCGACTTGGCGTTGCTCCTTGTAAAATGCTTTGCGTGATGAAGTGCACGGCATTAATTTTTTCATTCACTGACAGTTACAGATTACCGTTTAATCCTGCATGATCAGCGTGGGCATATCATAATAGACGTGGCGTTTTCGCAGATTTTGTGACGTCACGTGACAGAAAGGCGCATAGGTAGTGGCTCAAATTTTTTTGTCCTGTCGTGGAGAGCTTATTGCACAATTGGAATAGAAGAGTTTGGAATAGCTTTGCGTTGTAGCACCCCAGGCTAACTAATGCAGTGTCACAATAGAAGAGGCTATAAAGAAAACTCAGTGCCCTTCCCCTCTGTGAAGAAGGATGACCAGCGAATCTGTGTATGTGGGCCCCTTAATGCTGAACAGCACCTCCGCCGCGAAACAAGCAACTTTGGAGCACATTCACAACGTGCACAGATTCCGCCAACGTGTATACACAGATGGTTCAGTAAAACTCAACAGCTCTGCTGCTGCAGTCATATTCCCGGCACAATCTGATGAAATCAAATTAAGAACTTCATGTGTGAGCACATCGACGGGTGCAGAACTCGCAGTGCTCCGTGCTGCACTTGATTTCATTAAGCAGAAGCCGCCGCAACAATGGACAGTCTTTAGTGACTCCAAGGCCACCCTTCAGTGCATACGAAGCTCAATGCGCCACGGACCCAATGAACAACTGGCCTCAGAAATTCGGCATATATATCATCAAAGCTATGACAAGGGACACAACATAATCTTTCAGTGGCTTCCAGGACATTGTAACATCAGCGGGAATGACCACGCCGACGAAGCCGCCCGATCTGCACATGACAGTGGTCAACGAGTCGTCATTCCGCTTTCGCGAACAGACGCTGCGGCTGAGCTGCGATTGATGTCCCGTGAGTGTACTTTGCCCCTGTGGGACTCGAATGTTTTCACAATGTGCCGGTTGCTTTCGTTGTCTCCTTGGCTAGGCGTTGCCTTTACAAACGCCTATGCTTTCCTCATAGGAATGGCCAACAGCCCGACGTGCGACACATGTAACATCGACGAGACGCTCGCACACATTATCTGTGTCTGCCCGCGATACAGTGCTGAGAGACAAGTGATGTGCAGAGTACTGGACCAGTTGGACAATCGTCCACTTTCAGAACTAAAAGCTTTAGGCCAATGCTCCGAAAGAACTTCCGCGTTGAAGGCCTCACTCGCGCTAGCAAGGTTCTTGCGGTCCACGGGGCTTCACAACAGACTCTAAGAATGCCGCCCCCTACCGCTTTGTAGTGTACGCGCTTTGTTCGTGCTTGTCTCCCTCTCTTTCTATCTCCCCCTTCTACTCTGTTTCTCTTTTTATCCCTCTTAACCCTTCCCCCTGCGCTGGGTAGCCAACCGGAACTACCTCTGGTTAACCTCCCTGCCTTTCTCTGCATTATTTTCTCTCTCTCCGCCGCGGGTCGGCGCAGCATTGCACTATCTTCGGGATCGTCCCACGTATGGGGAGGTTTTTGCTTACCACGCCAACGACACGGAAATTTCCTTGGACGGTAGAGGTACACAGCTTCGCAACAGATACCAATGCAAAAGCGAGTAATTCGGATTTACCAAATTATTTTCCCCTTACACCTTCAGCGAAACCAGGCAGATTTTGTAAGGGCCAATTATACTAATAATTCTTCACTATCCGTCAAATCTACAAGCACACAAAAATAAAACATTGTACATGGGTATATGTAAACTTATACTGTATCGAGATTAGCGGTATTCGGTGCAGAACAAAAGTGATTGCCTCGCTACAACCGATATTTCAAAGGGAAAATGAGATTATGTATCTCATAAGATACAGTTTATTGATATATTTCTAGTATTAACCAAACGCCAATGCACAAGCAATGCACTGCTATGTTATGCCTCCCAGGGAACGCTCGTCGCGCATGACCATACGTTGACCATAAGTTTCCCCTATATTAAGAATTCTAGCTCGGAGACAAGCTATACACTGGGAGGGGCCGCAGAAACAGTCGAAAACATTTCTTCCCTAGGTCCCGTCGAGGAGGTTGAAAATTGAAGTGCAGTCACAGCGGCCGGCTTGTGCTCAGCTTAAACTGCAGCTTTGATTAACGATGCGGAAAAGAAATCTCACCTTGCCATTGACGAAAAACAGTAAGAATTAACGCAGGAGTGCCTAGTTTATGATCATCAGGGCCGCAACAACCCGCCGATAAAAGCGAAGTTTTCACGTTCCCCAGGCAAAATTTGAAGCAGCAATTCGCCACAGTGTAATTCGCATAAGTTGTGTAGCATTCTTCGGAACAATTACCTATGAGGCTTATACCAGGGTGAAAAGTATTGAAGCACCTTCCACAGTGGCGTAGCTACGTCGTATGGCACCCGGAGCCCATAGTGTTCTGCCATCCCCGCGCCCCCGGTTGTACTAAGGAAGAGCAGAATATGGAAAATTAACGGGGAGGTGTGGGGGTGCTGGTTCAGCGCCAGCACAGCCGCCTTGGAAACCGCACATCACCTCCTCCCCTTCGATTTTGTTCCCTGAGATCGCGAATGTAGCAGGAACACACGCTGTTTTATTTTCGGCGCAAAATAACACAGGGTGTTGCACTGATAACTTGTGATAAGCGCATATGCACATCTGCTGTCACAATGGAAGTCATCGTGGGGAATATGGATCACAGGTAACAAAAATATTTTAAGGAAGTTTTATCGCATGTGCAAAATTGAAGCACGACGGTCATATGTCGCCCAAAAGCAACTCCTCGGGTATCGTCATAGATGCTACCGGGTACAGTATTTTCGCTGTGTGTAGCCCTAATGCCAAACGAAAATTAAATATCATATTCGTGACAATGATCTCCCCACCCTATAAGAAAACGGCACCTGCTTCGCGTTTACGCGGGCTTAAATGCTATGACAATTACAATATCTCTCATTCTCATCAATAAAGTTTTCTTTATATGCTGCTTTGGGAAAACGCCATTATCCTGACTGCGGCACCGTTACAATGTTAGGTAGCTCGGAACAAACCGACGCTGAATCGGCGTAGATTCTACGTCCGACGGTTCCGCGTTTTCCGAGACATGGAAGGGATAAGGGGGAAATAACTGAACGTTCACATTCAGTTGTGTGTTTTACGTTATTTAACTGTTCTTAATAAAGTGTTTCTACTTTCTCGTTCACAGATGGAAACACGGGACTCTATTCCTAAGCGCTCTCACTTGAGCGCGCTTTGCCTCTGTAGGTTTCCCTTCATTGCCGCAGAAAGTTGTCCACGAATATAGTTTCCTCCCAGGAACGGACGCCGATGCAGATACTGCAGCCGTTGGTAGCCCAGCCAGGCGGCTGTATCACGCTGATGCATGGAAGTGGCCACCACTTGTTGCCCCTTTGATATAGGAGGAAAACTGTGAATCTCCGAAGTTAAATGATAACCCTGTGTAACAATGTGCAGAAGTACACCCATGTACGCCGCCACATTTATAAAGGGCAGTGACGGCAAGTACGACTAGCAGCCTACGAGAACAGCAACGTACCGATCTTTATAGCGCACAGTCTCGCCGCTACTGAGTTTTTTGGTTGATCGCTTTACGAAATCAAGAACGTTTTATTTCCAATTCCCGCGGTAAAAGTTCAACTATACAACAGCAGTCTTTATTGATCAATTGACGTGTGCCTAAATTCGGGTCTGCCAGTAGCAGGAGCACAGACACGGGGAATGTGCTGGGCCTAATCTCACCGGCTCAACGGGATCGACATCGACTCGAACTATGCTCGCAGCTCATGAAGGCTGAAGCGTGTGCGGCCAACAATGCAGCACCGCTTTCCAACCATGAGTCACCCGTTTGCAGGGAACTTAAGTTCTGGCGACAGCAACATATCGTGTCAAACCCTACCACGCTATTTTCGACTTTGACGTCTGCCAATAATTACCAGTATGCTCTGTGTATACATCTGTTTACCTCATAATACAATGTGTTCAATAGCTGAGGAGAAGAAAAAGCATCTGGTTTCAGGAGATTGAAAAAAAATATTTTCTTATAAATCTCCTCTACTCTCAACCGTGTTCATGGCCGCCTTACTTCGAGGGGGAGAAATCCGAAAAACCCGTGTACTTTGATTTAGCTGCACGGTAATGAACATCAGGTGGTGCAAATTTCTAGTGTGCCAGACTACGGTGTGCATCAAAATGAAAACGTCGCTTTGTCTCGTAAAACCTTATATTTCTTCATGTGAACCCTGCTGTCTCGAAGATGTGGTCGACCTGCATGTCCAGAGGAAGGTCTCCAGCGAATTTCACAGACATTTATTGAACTCGAGATATCGCCGGAGTTAACGTTTGTCGTAAACAGTTAAGCTCTGAAGATTCAATCAAGTTCAGTATTGAACGAAAGTTGAAGACGTAATACACATTCAATGGTACCACTGATAACCACACTACTTCGATGCTTCAGCACAGAACAATATATGAATTTTTGTATTTGAAAGACGCAATCACAGCAGAGCACGTCAATAAAGCCAGCACACTAAACGAAAGGAGCGCTCTTGGTTAGCTATACAAACTCCGAAAGTACCCTGGCATCTCTTGATAAATTTCGCTTCAGTTCCCAAAGATTTATTGCCAAATGCAAACAGTGATCACAGCGATCACATATTGTTTACGAATAGATCCGCTGCCCTTGTCTCTATACGGAGATCTGCTTATCTCCTATAGAGAAAGGCTAGTCTTATCGTTTTGCTTGATGCAGTATATATGCGTGTCCACTACGCAGCTTGATAGTGTACTAAGGCCTGATAGAGTAACGATTTTAACGCTAAACTGCGAGTAAACTTCCGCGAGAAAAAGTGGCAACCACAAAGGGGCCGCAAAGCTGCGGCCTCCCATTTTTGAATGGCTTACAATATTCATTATATGATACGAAAACTAGCATTTCCACAAGCATGTCCGTAGGGGCAATGTGCAAACTCATTCCGCGTATTTTCGAGAAATATCTGACCGCCATATATAAAACATTTCGCTAATTTTGATCCCCGTGAAAGGATGCGTTTGCATCCGCCTCGAATAAATCACGCCAGCATCATGAAGGCGTGATTATCCGTGTCTCGTTCATTGCTCGGAAGTTCATTGCCAGGAAATCCGTAGCACGGCCTCTTAACCGAGGTTTCTGCTGCGATAACTGCACTAAAAGAAAGCACTTGCCTCCCAGCCTTTGGGCTAAAAGGCCTCCCGGAGGCTTAGGTGGTATTTCCACACTCTTGTATTTTTGCTCCACAATCACTTATCACGCGTACTAGATCCATAGACAACTATATGTATCGCTATCATAATTTTATATTATATCTCATTTTACGGTTTTATGATACGGATTGATTTTAGGCAACTTTACAGCCATGCCACATCCCACCATCGAAACTCACAAATCAGCGCTTAACCCAACATTATCAGTCATGGCGCTCTTTGGCCATACTTGGCCCTTGCGCCACTAAACAAAACACATTCATTCAATCGCATCGCGTCCTCGGCGCCTGCGCGGTGCGCAATGTAGCAACATGGCGGCGTCCTTGCAGTTGCAGGTTTCGATGCATGGGTAGCATTACCACCGTTTCCTCCAGAGTTACTTTCTGCTTACTCACTTTTTCACTATGACCAAGCCGCTTTTCGCTGACTGCGTCAGAACGCCAGGCGCGGTGGGCGCGCCTCCAAAGTGTCTGAAAATGTAACGAAATTATTTGCAGTAATGTTCGAGGTCAGAGATAGCGCTAAGACTTGTCCCAGTAATGTTCAGTGCACGCGAAACTAACCACCTCACTAAGGCGACTGAGGCGAGCGTGCCCAAAGACTACCGCAAAACACTAAAATAATGTTGAGGCTCATAGAAAGTGTCGCAACCACCTCTTAGTATGAGTCATTAACTCAACCATGCCATGAGAGCCGTGCTGTTTTTCGCTTCCTGCATCACAAGTCTCGGTTCCGTGCCGTAAAAGCCTAATTGGTTGAAATGCTCGCAGGATGTCAAACGAAATTTCTCACCTTGCTGTTGTTCAAAAGTGTATTCGCGCCATGTCGAAGTGTACAACGAACGCAAGAATACGTCGGCAGCATAAAAACCAGGCTGCATCCAAAATATGTGGGCCATCGAAGAGGCGAACTTCACATATGCAGCAGGTCTAGCTCGCTTTGTTGGCGATTCTGGAGCTAACGCAGCATGTGACGCGTACGTGGTGCCGCTAACTTCTTGCCAGGTAAAGCATGAAAATAAATCGCAAAGTGTAAGTTCATTTATAGGCGAAGCTTTTTAGCTTTAGCGAGAAAGAATAAATTGAAAATAAAACGCACTCTAAATTCATTTCACATTCTTTCTTTTTTGCACTGCTCGCGTCAATTACCGTATGGAATGAACAGTAGCCGTGACGTGTTCCCTGTTACAATTTTTTTGACAATTGTCCCCACTTGTTTAATTCCTTTCCCTGTGGTTAAACGGGTAAGCCGAGAAAAGTCAATGAATTTTCGCATTGAATCAGGCGGAGACAAAGTTGGAAATGTCAATGAAGTCACAGCCTAAAGAAAAGTGCACTCTTGGTACGTTACACAAAAGTAATTTCAGATTGTTTTTCTTTTTTCGAAGCTCGCATCAGCTAAAGGATGCGTTTAACACTAGGGACGACGTATTTCCTGTTGCCAGTTCTTGTTGAATTTACTTCTCTATGATGAAACGCGTAAGCCTAGAAGAATGAATAAGTTTTAGTATGTAAGAAAGCCCACAGGCGGTTCAATCAAAAAGTCAATGGAGCCAGCTGCCTAACGAAAAGCGCGCTGTTGGTACGTTACACAAACTGCATAGGTGCCCTGCAATGTCCACATAAGTTTCTCTTCACTTCTGGAACGGAACTGGGTATACGCGAATAGTCATCAAATATAATTGACGTAAAATACCCGCAGCCCGTGTCTTTCTATGAAGATCCTCTTTTCTACTATTGAGGACTTGTAGACTTTTCGCTTCGCAAAGTGGAGTATATTTGCCTGTCCACTACGTAGCTTGATAGCGCACTAAGGCATGACATCGTAATGAATTTACCGCTAAACACTTTAGAGAAAATCTGCGCGATGTGGCAACCGCAAAGGCGTCCCCAAGTTCCTGCGTCCCATTTCTGTCAGGCTAGCAATATTCAATATATGATACGGAAACTATAGCATTTACACGAGTATGTACATACGGACTATGTGGAAAGCTTATTCCGCTTATTTTTGAGAAATATTGAATAGCAGTTTACAAAAGAAAGTTAGTTAATTTTGGTCTTGCGTTAAAGGAAGCTTTTGCAGGCGCCTGAACTAGGTTTCGCCACCATAATGAAGGGAGGCTCCGTATCGCTTTGATTGCGCGTCTCATCTGAATTGCATCTCGTCATCGACGCATGCGGGGCGGCGCAGAGTAGCCGCATTGGCAGCGTCCTTGCAGTTGCAGATTTCATTGCATGGGCGCTGGGTTGGTTATATTAGACAGTTTTAGTATTGCGCACGTTGCGTAAGCGAAGGCGTTGCGTACATAAGATCGCTACGTTGTGCAAAGTGCGCATGTGCAGAATGCAACACGAACTTGACGTGATGCGTACGCGACCGCTGCGTACGCACGCATCCTGATTCTTGCGCGCGTACGTGGGGAGGCTTGCGTGCTGCTCTCGTGGGTCCTGTCTGTTCGGGACAGCCCGAGACAAAAGAGTTTCGCGAAATCATGGCGTCAACGGCAACCAGCGGAAGGCTGTACTTTTCCATGGCCTACAATGTGGCTTTGCTGCCTGAACTCAACGCCGAGAAGCCAATCCCGGATCTTGCACGTTGGGAATGCGAAGCAAAAATAGGAACTTTGTTTTGGAGAAAGTGTTCAGTGTGCGCTGTTTGCGCGAAAGGCTCGACTTCCAGTGGGCGCAGTTCGTCGCAAATGACCGTACCAACCCAAGATAGCGAGTATACACTTTTTATATTTCTCGACAGGATGCGTGCATTGCATCCGTATTAAATGTAGGCTCTTTTAAAAGCCAAAATAGAGTTCGACGTAGCGTGAACGCGCGCACAGGTTAAAGGCTAAATATAGTCCGACGTAGCGGAAGCGGGCGCACACGTTACATCACGTCAAAAAGAACAACAGCTTTCGACCGGTGGTTCGACGCATTGGCGCAGCCAACATTACCGGACGCGACCAACGCGCCCTGAAGCGTCCGGCGTCGATTGACGCTCGCCCGTGCGCCTGTAACATCGGAGTATAAACGGGCCTGCCTCTACGTCACGTGGCGAGAGCAACAGCGTCTACAGTCCGACCGATGCGGCCGCGGCCAACGCGTTCTGACGCGCCCGGGCGCTTAACAACGCTCGCCCGCTTACGTGCGTAGGCAGGTAAAGCGCGGTCATGAGGAGATAAACGCATCGAATAAAAGAAACGTACAAACACTATCATCATCACTGGCCTATACCCCCAAAAGGATGCAAGATGGATGACAAAATGGATTATAAGACAAATAAGAAGAGTGCACTAAGAGAATTAAGGGGATTGCTCAGGCGAGTCATAGACAATATAATCTAGATTGATGACGATGCGCTTTAAGAGGACGACTCAGCGAATTAAGAGGAATGATTATGCGGAGAAAGTGAAGTAGTGGGATAACTATGCGAATTAGGTGTTGAGCAAGGGAATTAAGAGGGATGACGAAACGTAGTAGAATAGGCGAATTAAGGGAGTCATGGTGTCCGTCTTTATTGCATTGGCACTTAGGGCTTCGCCTTCAGGTGGTCATAGGCATAACACAAAAGGCCCCGTGAATTTTTGCACCAGGTAGAGCGCAATGCTGCAGATCCACAAGTTGCGGCAAATGCGTATGTAGATGTAGATCAATTGTTAGTTAGTTAGTTAATTTGGGTTTAATGGCGCAAAAGCGACTAAGGCCATGCTGCGCCAGCCACAAGATATTAGGAATTCAAGTCTTAAAGCAGCGCAAGCTGCAATACTTTAGAGTTTGTGTAAAAAATCAGTTTCTTCTAAAAAGCTGAACAAGTCAGTGAAGGGCACTAGCGGTTCATCTCCGAGTATTGATGCGGGGTGCAAAGGTATGTGTAAGTTGTAGAGATTTTGTAAAAGCCTTTGTCTCTGTGTTTCAATGTTTCGACATGTCATAATAATGTGCATTATGGTGAGATGTTCATGACACTTCTCGCAAGTTGGCGGGTTCTCGTTTTGAAGTGGAAAATTGTGTGCCAGGTGTGTATGCCCGATTCGAAGTCTACATAGTATTACCTCATAGAAGCGTTGCTGGTGACTGCACGACTTCCATTCTCCAAGCAGGGGTTTTATTGTGTGTAACTTGTTATTTGTGCATGAGTCCCATTCTAGTTGCCACTTTGATGTCAGGGCTTTATGAATCGCTCGGATACTGTCTTTGTATGGAAGTGTTGTTTGTGTTATACCTTTGTGCGCAGCTATGAACGCGCATCTATCTGCTGCTTCATTCCCTGGTATCCCGGCATGGCTTGGGACCCAGCAGAATCGTATGGTTCTTCCGTATTCATTATAGGCCAACATGTTTAGGATATTACTAATTAGGGGTTCAGACGCGGAGTTAAGGTTTAGAGATCTGAGTGCGCTTAACGAATCGGTATATATGATAGCATTCATCTGCTTGTCGCTAGTTATTTTTTCTACTGCCGTCCATATTGCAAAAACTTTGGCGGTAAACACTGAAGAAAAATTATTTATCCGAATGCTATTTTGTCAATATTTTGTTAAGATCCCAACACCTACGTATTCTTGTGTTTTGGAGCCGCCAGTGTAAAACTCCGTGTAATTTTATATTTTTCTTGAATGGCTCGGAACTCTTGTATTATGTGTTCTTGTGGAATGTCTTTTTTCTTTAGATGTGTTAGTGTCCAGTCACATAGCTGTGAAAAGTTGTACCATGGTGGCAACCTTGGTGGCCTTTCAGCAACCTGCAGGGCCTCATGAGGAACGCCGTAATTTTGACAGTATTCTTCGTGTCGTAAGATTAGTGGCCGAATCATGTTTGCTTTGTTTGTGTAGTGTATCCGTGATTTGCACTGTGTTACGATGCTGTAGCATATATGTTGTGGTGATGATCGAATTCGTAATACATAGGAAAGTGTAAGTAGTGCTCTGCGTTGCTGTAAGGACGGCTCATTGCAGTCAACATATAAACTTTGGACAGGCGATGTTCTGTACGCACCGCTCGCCAATCGTAGGCCAAGATTGTGAACTGGATCAAGTCGCTTAATGTAGGATTGCCTAGCTGCACCATAAACTACACTACCGTAGTCGAGAATGCTACGTACAAGAGATCGGTATATACGTAATAGACATGTTCGGTCAGATCCCCAGTGCTTGTGCGATAAAACCTTAATGATATTTAGTGCTTTATTTGCTTTTAACTTAGTTGAGTTAATGTGGGCAAGGAAATTCAGTTTTCTGTCAAAAGTTACACCTAAAAATTTGTAATCTTCTTTGACCGGCAGCGTTGTACCATACAATGTGAGAACTGGAGTGCAGTGTAGACCTCGCTTCTGGGAAAAGAGAACTGTAACAGTTTTGTGTTTTGAAAACCGGAAACCAATTTTGTCGGCCCATAGTGTCAGATTATGTATCGTTATTTGTAGTTGTCTTTCGCAGGCGGGTAGATTTGAAGCGCGGCAAGAAACTTGCAAATCGTCGACATATAATGAGTGCATAACAGATGATGGGATAATTTTATTAATAGAGTTCATTTTGACTATGAAAAGGGTCGTGCTCAGAATGCACCCTTGTGGTACGCCATTTTCTTGTGTAAATGTGCGTGAAAGTGTTGTGCCGAGACGCACTTGAAATGTTCTATTTGACATGAAATTACATAGACAATTTATCATTCTGCCGCGAATTCCCAGGTCAGCCAGGTCTCTTAGGATTCCATATCGCCACGTCGTATCATAGGCCTTTTCTAAATCGAAGAAAACCGTCAGACAATATTGCTTGTGGAGGAAGGTGTCACGTATTTCCTGTTCTAGTCGTACGAGATGGTCAATGGTGGAGCAACCCTTTTTGTATCCGCACTGGTGCATATCTATTAGGCGTCTTGTTTCAAGAATAAATGTGAGTCTTATGTTTATGATGCTCTCATAGGATTTAGCTAGACAGCTTGTTAATGCAATGGGTCTATAGCTACTAGGGGATGTTGAGGGTTTACCAGATTTTAGAAAGGGCACTACTATCGCATTTTTCCAATCTGTGGGCATTACCCCAGACTCCCATATCATATTGAAAAATTTAAGAAGTGTCCCTACCGATTTCTGAGGTAAGTGTGCCAGCATTGTGTAGTGGACATGGTCAAGACCTGTTGCCATTTTTTTACCGGCAGAGAGAACTCTGTTCAATTCATGTATTGTGAGGGGGTTATTATACATTTCAGCTGAAGCCCCAGTGGTGGGCAGTCTCTGTTTCTCCGCCGACTCTTTATATTTTAAGAATGAATTTGAATAGTTTGCCGAGCTGGAAATGTTGTAAAAGTGTTCACCTAATGAGTTGGCTTGGTCCTGTAGTGTTGTATGTGTGCTTGGGCATGTAAGTAGTGGTATTGTGTAAGATGAGTCCTCTCCTCTAAATTTCCTCACCTGATCCCACATTCGTTTTGATGTTACCGAACTATTAATTGAAGAGATGTATTTTTGCCATGATGATTTTTCAGCATGTCTATGAATGAACCGGGCTTTGTCTTTGGCTTGTTTGAAGATTAACAGGTTGCTATAGGTGGCGTACCTTCGTAGGATTCCCAAGGCCTTATTCTGTGCTTTTTTAGCGTCAGCACACTCCTTCGTCCACCAGGGGTTTAGCTTTTTGTGCACCATACCTGATGACTGGGGTATGGCCTTTTCTGCCGCACGGATTATAACCTCAGTGATTTTTTATTAAGTTTGTCAATACTTAGCTCTGGCGAAAAGACATCTTCTAGTATCGCGTTCTCCATAAAAACCGGCCAGTCCGCGAGCTGTAATTTCCATCGACGTGGTCTAGTTACTAGGGTTTTTGGTGATGATAGGAGTTTGATGACTGCGGGTAAGTGGTCGCTGCCATATGACGTGTCGAGAGCTTCCCATTTAAAATCAGTAAAAAGTGAAGGTGAGCAAATAGCTAAGTCTAAACAACTAAAAGTGCGGGAAGTTGGTAAAAAGTAGGTCGGGGCGCCTGAATTTAAGAGACAGATGTCATTGGATAAAAGAAAATCTTCAACCAACTGTTCTCTTTGGTCAGTTTTGACATTCCCCCATAGTGTACAATGAGCATTAAAATCCCCTACTAAAACAAATGGTTCTCGTAACTGATCTGTTAAATTTTCTAATTGTTTAGTAGTGAAGTGGGTGTGGGGTGGAATATACAGTGAGCAAATGGTGATGGTTTTGTAAGATAGAATGGTGACCGCTACGGCTTCTAAAGGTGTATTTAATTAGACGTTTCGGGTAGGAGTGCCACCCTGCACGACTATAGCCACTCCGCCTGACAGACGGGTGGAACATTCGCAGTCCTTTCGGACGACAGTGAAACCTTTGAGAATTTGACTATTTTTTGGACCGAGATTTGTTTCCTGAAGACATACAGCAACTGGTGAAAAAATGATGATATCTTTGATGTCACCTAGATTGTGCATGAGACCTCTACAATTCCAATGAATAATAAAAGCCATTTTAAAATGAAAAGGTAAGAATTGGCACTACGGAAAGGATAAGAGGTGAGATGTTAGGTGACATGGATTTAAAAAGGCTTATACAAATGAGCGATAACCTTCAGGTTATCGCCTTCTTATTTTGAGTGATTATTGGGATCTTGTCTCTCTTACCGGGCTCAAGAGAGCGCTTGTCCTTCGGTGTCAGTGACACCGGTGTTCTTGTGTCGATCTCTATCGCTCTTTCTGAAGCGCTGAAAGACCGAGAGTTGGGCGCCGAGACACGTGCCTCGGGCCTTGGGGTTCGCTTTATCTTAGGGCCCTGCGGGACTGGTGTTTGCAGGGCCTTGGAGGAGGATGGAGCAGCGTCGGCTGCTTCCATCACGGGGGCGGGAGGAGTCACGGCGGCACCACTGCGCGTGGGCTCGGAGGACTGCGGAGGCCTCTGTGACGCTGCCCCCGACTGCGTCACATTGGCGTAACTTCTACGCGGAAGGTATGATAGCCGCTTTCTGGCTTCAAAGAACAAATTTTTTTCTTTGACAGTTAGTGCAATCACTTCTTTTTCTTTTTTCCAGCAAGGGCAAGACCGCGAGTAAGCTGGATGATCTTCTTTACAATTACCACAATGTGGTGGAGAGGTGCAGTTATCTGATTGGTGATCATTGGAGCTGCATTTAGCACAGGTTGCTTGGCCTCAGCATGCATGTGAAGCATGTCCGAACCTTTGGCACTTAAAGCATCGTCTAGGGTTCGGGATATATGCCCTGACATTGACTTTAACATAACCTGCATCGAGTGAAGTAGGCATTTCGCTTGTTCCAAAGGTGAGTATGACATGTTTGGTGGGGATTTCTTGGTTGTTTCTGCGGATTACTATTCCTTGTACTTTTGTCACATTTTGTTCTTGCAAACCCTCAAGGAGTTCCTCATCGCTCAATCCAATAAAGTCTTCTTCAGAAATCACTCCCCGGCTTGTGTTCAGTATTCTATGTGGTGAAATTGTCACTGTGGCGTCGCCAATACTGGTAAGGTCAGTGAGCTTCTCTGCTTGGTCTTTATCATTCAGTTCTGGGAGGAGGTCCCCGCTAGACATTTTGGAGGCTTTGTACGTCGGTCCGATTTTTTCTTTCAGGCATTTGGCTACAAGGAATGGTGAGAGTTTTCTTACTGGCATGTTGCTTTCGCTGTGTACTACATAGAACTTGGGGAAGGATGGAGCGTTGCTCCGAAAGGAGAAATGGATTGGTACTTCGGTGCGGCATCTTTTCAGACGCCGATCATAGACGACAGAGGTTTGTGCTGCCATAGAAAATGAGTATGTTCGGCAACAGCGCCGACCGCCCACCACGGAGCCCAACGAAGGGACGCGGCAGAGCTTGTGTACAAGCCTGCACGACGCCAGCCGTACGCCATCGCTATAACCATATATGGTGTACCCAAGGTATGATATCCACACAAGGTTAACCCTTGCCGCCGTAGAGAAAGGAAGTAAATGGAAAAGAGAAGAAGACAGGAAAGGTAAAAAAGTGAGAGATTAAGACGAAGGTTTGAGGAGAGAGAGATAGGAAGAGGCCACTACCGATTTCCCCCGGGTGGGTCAGTCCGGGGGTGCCGTCTACGTGAAGCAGAGGCCAAAGAGGTGTGTTGCCTCCGCCGGGGGGCCTTAAAGGTCCGATCACCCAGCATCGGCTCAACCTCCAGGATCCCCCTTTCCCCGGACACGGCTAAGCCGCGCACGACTACACGCGGGTGGTTCCAACCCTCGTGTGCCCGGGTCCGTGGTGTCGCAACACACCAAACGCCTGCTTGCGCAGACGCCCCTGCGGGGTAGATCAATTGCGACAGGTAGTTAAAGAATGTTTAAATTGAAAGAGAAGTTTAGATACATGTGTACAAGAATGCTAGAAAAAATATACATTGTCTACCTGCATAAATCAAGCTGGCTAGGTGACGATGTCACCATCGCGTTTTAAGGGAGTGGCAATATTCATCATCAACACCATAATTACCATCGTACCGTGTCTCATCCCTTGATGATAATGATGATGATGAACAAATGTGGATGGGTGCTTTCAATCGGGCGGGCAAACTGAATAGAGGCTAGCCAAAGAATTACCAAAAAACAAACAAACACGCACCAGAAAAACTATGCCACATACGCGCTAACAAACACTAGAGTGCTAGTGTGCCGTCGGTTTTAGGCGGCTACGGACACTATCGCCAGCTGCTGTTGGGACGATCACATATCAGCCTACCCTGTAAAAGGGATAAACGTAATTTAAAAGTAATCAATTACCCTTTTGCTTCTGATAAAATATTTTCGCAGGGCTGTAACTTGTAACCTCAGTCAAAATATTGTTAGGCATTAGGCATGTTAGGCATATATAGGCATAGTGAGAAGCTCGGTGTGCCGACCACTTCGGAGTTCCGTGGTGAGGACGGGGATCGCTGACCTCCACCAGAAATGTTACGTGTGGAAAGACACAGGCGAGAGATGCTCATCATCATCATCATCAGCCTGGTTACGCCCACTGCAGGGCAAAGGCCTCTCCCATACTTCTCCAACAACCCCGGTCATGTACTAATTGTGGCCATGCCGTCCCTGCAAACTTCTTAATCTCATCCGTCCAGCTAACTTTCTGCTGTCCCCTGCTACGCTTCCCTTCCCTTGGAATCCAGTCCTTAACCCTTAATGACCATCGGTTATCTTCCCTCCTCATTACATGTCCTGCCCATGCCCATTTCTTTTTCTTGATTTCAATTAAGATATCATTAACTCGCGTTTGTTCCCTCACCCAATCTGCTCTTTTCTTATCCTTTAACGTTACACCTATCATTCTTCTTTCCATAGCTCGTTGCGTCGTCCTCAATTTAAGTAGAACCCTTTTCGTAAGCCTCCAGGTTTCTGCCCCGTACGTGAGTACTGGTAAGACACAGTAAGGGAGAGATGTTATTTACACGCTATTTACACTGGAGCCAGGCAGCCAGGCATACACTCACTCGTGCCAAGGGCACGGACCAACTTCTTCGTCGTTCTCGCGGCGGCTCGTCTCTTGAGCATCGCTTAATCATATCGTAATATAATTTTGCACAGAAGTGATTGCAAGCGATTGCTTTTTTTTACAGCTGAAGCTCTCATGGGCTCGTACCAGTAGCCGTTCCGGTTAGTGACGGTGTCCGCCGGCGGTGTCTGGTGTCCGTAGCAGCGATCACCGGGAATTAGAAAAGAAACTCCCGTTCCCGCCGGTGTAGAACCCGGGAGTGCTGAGCGGCAGTCAGCTACTCTACCACTGAGCCAAGCCAGCGCTGCCTAGAACGCAGCGGGAAAATGCCCTACAAATGCGGCCTAGCACGCCAGGAAGGAGACAGGCGATATGTCATGCGCGCCGCGCACCGTCGATGTGTGCACATTTTTCATTACTTTATTACACGAGGTAGAACGCCGTGTAGTAGATGCGCAGGCAGCGTCGCAAGGCAGTTAAAGAAAGTTTGACGCATAAAACGATGCGAGGAAAAATATATATTGTGTACCTGATCAGTGGGCACGGAGGACCCGGCCCTAGCTGCAACGATGCTGACCAGCACCTGCTCTTCGTTGTGCAGGTTGGTCCCTCTGTGAGATTTAGCAGAATTAGCAGTGACCATCGTAGCATTGTCGTCCTACCGTGCCTCCAACAGTATATTAGCCTTGCTTACGAGTGCTTAGAGGTGTGCAAGTTACTTCTTTGGGGTGATATCGAAAGAAATCCTGGACCGACACAAAAGGAACTGTAAGGCCAACTGCTTGAAGGCCAAAAAGATACCCCCACAGATGTAACTGAAATGAAAGTGCAGTTATGCAACATAAACAGTGTACTTGCCAGCTTACAACGTACTCTGAAGGACGTGCAAACTAATCTCCCTGATTCTTCTGCAAACCTAGTCCAGGCCGGTCAAGTAGAAACGACGCTGAAATCACTAGAGAAAGTGAACACTTTTCACGCAAACAAATTGACTAATTTGGAGGACCATAGCAGGCGTTCCAATGTGATCATTTACGGGATAAAAGAGTTAGCCGACGAAACCGAATCTATATGAAGGAAAAGATTTCAAGAAAGTATTTCAAGGTAAGCTGGGTGTGGAATGTGAGTCTATTGTTCGAATACATAGGCTAGGAAAAAACAAAGGAAACCACCGCTCATAATTTACCTTGAGGATTACAGTGAAAAGAAGGCAATTCTTGCAAACTGCAAGAAATTCAAAGGGTCTGACATCTACATTCAGAACAATTATTCCCATTCCAAATCCCAAATTCCTCTGGGACAGCTGTAAAGAAGACAGGCTGCTTAAAAAAGGGTTTCCTTGATCCACGATAAGCTTAAGCTTGGCGACGATGCCTTTTATTGGGTTTTATACCTAAACAGGCGCGTACAAATTCACCAAAGCTCCCTTCTGACTCCCACAACGAACTAACTAAACAATTCCTCAAACTCAAATGATCGACGTGCTCCCCAAGGGTGACATAAGCAGCTCAGACTGATTATTGTTAATGCTCACAGTTTTGAAAATAAAACTGATGCGTTGGAAATGTTAATACTGAAGCATGATCCTCATATTACTGTCTTGACTGAGACTTGGCTACATGATGAAATAAGTGACGATATATTTCCTCCTTCCTATACAGTGCTCCGAAAAGACAGGCGCACCAGAGGTGGTGGCGTTGCAATGCTGCTAAAAAATGGCATTTCCGCCCATCTCTTGGAAGATATCCCTGAGATTGAATATTTGGGCGTCAAGATAGGCTTTTGGGGTAACAGCTTTAATGTTTATGCCATACACAGAGTGCCGGAAACTACTCCCGATTACTTACAAAAGCTAGAGGATGAAATGAACAGGCACTGAAAGGATACCATTTTTGCGGGTGACATTAGTGCACAAACATCGACTGGGAGAGCCTTAATACTGGAAACACGTTCAGCATACTCACCAACATTGTCTTTAGTATTATGCTACGTTATAACCTGAAGCAGGAGGTGGTACGCGAGCCGACACGCGTACAGGGCCCTTGCAGTTCCATTCTCGACTTGGTATTTCTTGGCCAGAATTTTTCGGAATATTTTGTTTGTATTGAAGACGGACTTTCCGACCACCGGCTGATGAGCATTACCTTGCCAGTTCTACAGATGGCGCAATACTATTCCTCAGTGCTTAACTACAAAGATTTTTCTCATGCCGACGATGTGTCCATCGTAGAGCACGTGGAAAACTGTCTTGTTGATTTTACCAGTACTGATGCCTGTTCTCTGTGGAATCGCTTCAAAACTATGTGCCTGTACTGCATGAACAAATTCATCCCTTGTAAAAATAAGAAAGTTTGCCAACATACACCTTGGATGACACGCGATCTTATTCATGTATTAAACGCAAGGTAAAAAGGTTAAAAAAGCATGGGAATCCTGTTAAAATAAAACAGCGCGGAACAGTCTCGAACAGAAGCTGACTGCTGCGAAGAGTTACTATTATAACAACTCCTTGTCTAACTTTATTAAAAATGATCCTACAAAATTCTGGAACCATATGAAGGAAAAAAAGAAACCGACTTCATAGATAATAATAGAGGTCGCATTAATAACTAATGACGACGACATAGCACAGCATTTTGATGAGTACTTTCAACATGTCTTTGCAGTGTCAGATGGTTGCATCACTATGCTTCCAATGAAACAGGCATTTGATGTGGATTCTATTTCTTATGCTCGAATTGTCAACATGTTGGTAAACCTGAAAAGCACAGCTTCTTGTGGCCCTGACGACATCCCAAACATCTTTCTGAAACGTTATCCTGAGCTTATTGCCAGCTTTCTTGTATGAAGTTTTTCTGCTTCTGTGCGGTCGGCACAACTGCCCGATGAATGGAGGGTGGCCCGAGTGGTTAAAAGATTTTAAAAAGGCGATCGATCAGGATTACAAAATTATCGTCCATTTCACTGACATCACAATACTGCAAGCTCTTGGAACATATCATGGCAAACTATATAAAATAATTCTTGGCTAAAAACAATGCGCTCACGGAGTTTCAGCATGGGTTCAGAAAGGGTTATTCGACTGTAACGCAATTGGTATCAGTGATTCATTCGTTTGCTTTTTCTGTAAACAATAATGGCCAAATGGCTGTAATATTTTTTTTAGATTTCAGAAAAGCCTTCGATAAGGTTCCGCACGACAAGAAATAATCTTCAAATTTAGAATTATTAGAATACCTGCAATTTTGGTAAACTGGAATATTGCTCACCTGAGCAAACGCATGCAGTACGTTACAAGTGGTGAACATAGCTCGGCCACTCTCCCAGTCACATCAGGGGTGCCCCAAGGTAGTGTCTTGGGACCTTTACTGTTTCTAATGTATATAAATGACGTTGTTAAAACCATAACTTCAGATGTGCAAATTAGACTGTTTGCCGATGATTGTATCTTGTACAGTGATATAACCTATTAGAATGAAAAGACTGTCCTAGAAAAGAATTTAAATAACACATTGAAATGGTGTAATGAATGGGGTAAGTTTATTAACGCTGATAAATCCGCATTTCTACGCATTATTCGTAAAAA
The DNA here is from genome assembly GCF_038994185.2 of Dermacentor albipictus. Taxonomy (NCBI): domain Eukaryota; kingdom Metazoa; phylum Arthropoda; class Arachnida; order Ixodida; family Ixodidae; genus Dermacentor; species Dermacentor albipictus. The sequence goes on along the minus strand of NC_091829.1, from coordinate 75,299,563 downwards.
AAACCACTAACTTTTTATTATACCCTAGGTTCTTTATCTCTGCGTGAGACTAACAATTACAAATACTTAGGTGTTACTTCGACTTCCACATTGTCGTGGAAAATGCATAATAATGATATTTGTTCTGCTTTCCGCAAACTCTGCTTCCTAAGGCACAAACTGAAAAATGCCCCTCCTAATGTGACATTACTGTTGTTTAACATTTATTAGACCAATGTTAGTGTATGCATGTATATCATGTGGTCCTCACACTACGTCAAATATCGTGCGTCTCGAAAAAATACAAATAAAGGCAGTTAGGTTTATATTTCATAACTTTGCAAGACTGGACGCTCCCTCTAAAATTATGCCAGAAAATTCCATACCCACTCTTCAATCACGCCGAAAGCTGCTAATGCTTGAATTCCTTTCCTTTCTTCTCAACTACAGGCTTGAAATTACACCATCGACTTACATAACGCCTGCAATAACACGGCACACAAGACACAGTCATCCGGACTCACTAACACCCTAATATGATCGAACTGACACGTTTAAATTTTCTTTTATTCCCGGAACAATATCAGACAGGAACGACTGTTTACAGACACAGTGTGGCTACAAATGTACCAATTTGTATTTGATTCTTCCTAATTGGTTCTCTTTTGTGTGTATACAGTCTATTGCCCCTCTGCTTGGACCGAAAAATCCGCAGTATGTATAAAACAAAAAAATAAATAAATCAAGCTGCGCAAGAGACTTTTTCACAGCCACGTTGGAAAGCGGATGCCAATAAATCATCATCATAATAATTACCACCATTAGCATCGTATCGTGGCACTTGCCTTCCGTCGTGAGAAGCGGGCCGCGTAGTGTCTATGCGTACGCCCTATGCATTGCAATGCAATGCAACTGCATTGCATTGCAGTTGGATAGTATTACTCCAGGTGGCACGCCATGTAGCACTTGCTTAGATAGCGGTACAAGGTAGATAGTTAACTCTTAAGGAACAAAAGGAAATCATTCAGAGTATAGATACTGATGCAATGAAAAACGTGTATGATGTGCCTGATTAAGTCACGCAGGCTAGGTGACTATCGCTGTCCCGTTTCATAGGGAATGTCATTACTTTTAATCATCATCATTAGCATCGTATCATGCCATTTCACGCGCGATGTGACGTGCGCGAAGCGTAGCGTTGATATGCGCAAAGTTTGCATTGCGGTTTCGCTATATTCCACAAGGTATCCCGCCGTGCAACAGTTGCATCTGCATGTATCTGGTACTGGTTAAGTCAAGCAGGCTAGGTGGCTATTTATCACAACACCGTTTTAAAGGGGATGCCAATAAACCATCATTATTATCAACATCAACAACAGAAACGTACCGTGCCACAGGTGAAGGGATGTGACATGTGCGCTACGTAGTTTGGATACCTCTGTTTACCCTTCGTAACCGGTTATGGCACCTCCTTACAAGGTACTAACCGCTGCGGAAGCTGATCGCAGAACAGAGCACTGTGCACAGGGAAGCACAAGCCGCCGCGCAAGCCGAAGCGAAGAAATTACTAACTAGCCACCAGACTACGAAAAGCGCACTCTCTGTATGCCAGACAAACTCCAAAGTTGCACTGGCAAGTCTACATAAGTTTGTCTGCAGGTCCCAAAGATTTCTAGGCAAATGCGCACGGCAATAAAATATCGTTAAAGTAAAATATCCGCAACCGGCGTCTTTATACGGAGATCTCCTTTTCTGCTTACGAACAGCGCTATAACTTTCTCGTTTCGCTTGATCGAGTAACTGTGCCTCTCCACTACTGAGCGTGATGTTGCAGTAAGGCATGACAACGTAATGATTTTATCGCTAAACACAGAGTAAATTTGCGCAAGGGGGGGGGGGGCAACCGTAAAGGCACCACAAAATTGCTGCCTCCAATTTTTGTCGGTCTAACAAATTCAGTATGACATGCCAAAACCAGCATTTCCACGAGCAGGTCCCCCATTGATAATGTGTAACTCTCATTCCGCGTATTTTTGGAGAAATATCGGACGGCAATTTATAAAAAAATTCGCTAATTTTGATCCTGCGTTAATGGATGTTGTTGCAGGCGCTCGAATTTAGATCGTGCCAACAATACATTTACAATATTTGTACAAAATTTCATGTGTAGTTTTCCTATTTTGAATAAACTTCAACTTCAACCTCAACAACTTGAACCATGATGAAGGGAGGCTCCGTCTCGTGTTGATTTCCCGTCTCGCGTGAATCGCATCCCGTCGTCCGCGCATGCGCGGCGGTGCAAATTATCAACATGGCGGCGTCCTTGCAGTTGGAGATTTCAATGCATGGGTGCTATGGCGAGCGTTCCATCTGGAGATGGTGACATTAACTGTATAGTTGAACATTCCGGACTTCTATTAATGGGATACCAGCCACGCTAGCTTACCGCTTAAGGCGTTTAGCTGCTGAGCTCAAGGTCGTCCATTCAGTCGCGGCCACAGAGGCCAAATTTTTATGGAAGCGAAATTCAAAAAAAAAGAAAAGATGAGAAGAGAGGACAAAGAAAAAAACGCTCGGGTACTTGATTTTAGGTGCACGTTAAACAACCCCCAATTGAAGAAGTCACTGCGAGTCCTTCATTGTGGCGTTCCTCATGAGCAAAACCGGCTTTCTGCGCGTAAAACCTAACATTGCAATTTCTAGCGTGATGAGCGAGCAAAGTTTCAAATGCGTCAGTTTCAGAGATTCTAAAAATTGCGTGCACAAGTGCTGTTATCCCACCCTGCGCCTGCTCCCTTCCACTTCACCCTAGACGAACAAGGATCAGATATCCCCCGCCTCACAATGCACTTACTCAACAGGCAGTTTACTGGCGAAACCTGCAGACAGGAACTTTCCCAAATTTACATATACTATGCAAAATGTTCCCAAGTCAATACAGGGACACATGCCCATGGTGTGGCGTAATGCCCACACTTTATCACATCACATGGGAGTGCAATACCAATAAGGCATTCCACAAAATAGAATATCCGAGCGCGGAGCCGTGGGAGAGTGTGCTCTCCAGCGGCCACCCTAGCCTCCAACGGAGGCTGGTGGATCATGCCCGACGAGCAGCCACGCTCAGTGGTGCCGTGGAATGGGGGCGCCAACCATGCAGGCAGGAGATCGTCATCAACCAATAGAAGATGAAGACACCCGGCCCGACCGCTGAATTACTCTTTCTAGAGCAATAAAGTTTACTTTCTCCTCCTTCTCACCTTAGCATGGCGGAGAAAGGGGTTAGGAGGCTTCGGGCTCGGGTCACCCTTACAGCGGCTAAGGTCTGAAAGTGAACTGTTCGCATTTACTACTGGGTGCTACGTGTCCATACTCCGTACTTCCATCGGTGGATAGGCAGGTGCGTGCCACCTATTCTGCACAAGTCCGTGCTTACAATCGGAACGCTCGCGTCTCTACTGGAAGCCTGCTTCCGCTATAATGTCGCAACCAGCTATGTCTGCTAGATACGTAATGACATATTTCACGAAACCCTACTTCAAATAATACCGAACGCAGACCTCACAGCACAGATATAATACAGATATACACATCAAGAATGATGTTATCGGGGCAAGTCCTTATCACAATAAAAAAGTGCGGGGGCTCATTTGAAATTTCAAGCTGTTCCGGCGGCGTGCAGCCACGCTAAAGTTTGTATACACAATAAGCGCCGCAAGATCTCGGCTTCTCGCTTGTCAATTTGCTATGCCCAAGCCTGGTGAGGCACCCCGTAATAGAATTCTCCAAAAATGTTTGAGTACTGATCCTAATGAATAATGAAAGAGAAAATAGTCTAGAGGAATTCGAAATCCCACAGGTAACGCCGGAAGAAGTAAAGAAAGCCTTGGGAGATATGCAAAGGGGGAAGGCAGCTGGGGAGGATCAGGTAACAGCAGATTTACCGAAGGATGGTGGGCAGATTGTTCTAGAGAAACAGGCCACCCTGTATACGCAATGCCTCATAACGTCGAGCGTACCGGAATCTTGGAAAAACGCTAACATAATGCTAATCCATAAGAAAGGGGACGCCAAAGACTTGAAAAATTATAGACCGATCAGCTTACTGTCCGTTGCCTACAAACTATTTACTAAGGTAATCGCAAAAAGAATCAGGAACACCTTAGACTTCTGTCAAGCAAAGGACCAGGCAGGATTCCGTAAAAGCTACTCAACAATAGATCATATTCACACTATCAATCAGGTTATAGAGAAATGTGCGGAATACAACCAACCCTTAGATATAGCTTTCATTGATTACGAGAAAGCATTTGATTCTGTCGAAACCTCAGCAGTCATGGAGGCATTACGGAATCAGGGTGTAGACGAGCCATATGTAAAAATACTGAAAAATATCTATAGCGGCTCCACAGCCACCGTAGTCCTCCATAAAGAAAGCAACAAAATCCCAATAAAGAAAGGCGTCAGGCAGGGAGATACGATCTCTCCAATGCTATTCACAGCGTGTTTACAGGAGGTATTCAGAGACCTGGAGTGGGAAGAATGGGGGATAAAAGTTGATGGAGAATACCTTAGCAACTTGCGATTCGCTGATGATATTGCCTTGCTTAGTAACTCAGGAGACAAATTGCAATGCATGCTCACTGACCTGGAGAGGCAAAGCAGAAGGGTGGGTCTGAAAATTAATCTGCGGAAAACTAAAGTAATGTTTAACAGTCTCGGAAGAGAACAGCAGTTTACGATAGGTAGCGAGGCACTGGAAGTGGTAAGGGAATACATCTACTTAGGGCAGGTAGTGACCGCGGATCCGGATCATGAGACTGAAATAACCAGAAGAATAAGAATGGGCTGGGGTGCCTTTGGCAGGCATTCTCAAATCATGAACAGCAGGTTGCCACTATCCCGCAAAAGGAAAGTGTATAACAGCTGTGTGTTACCAGTACTCACATATGGGGCAGAAACCTGGAGGCTTACGAAAAGGGTTCTGCTGAAATTGAGGACGACGCAACGAGCTATGGAAAGAAGAATGATCGGTGTAACGTTAAGGGATAAGAAAAGAGCAGATTGGGTGAGGCAACAAACCCGGGTAAACGACATCTTAGTTGAAATAAAGAAAAAGAAATGGACATGGGCCGGACATGTAATGAGGAGGGGAGATAACCGATGGTCATTAAGGGTTACGGGCTGGATTCCAAGGGAAGGGAAGCGTAGCAGGGGCGGCAGAATGTTAGGTGGGCGGATGAAATTAAGCCGTTTGCAGGGACAACATGGCCACAATTAGTACATGAGCGGGGTAGTTGGAGAAGTATGGGAGAGGCCTTTGCCCTGCAGTGGGCGTAACTAGGCTGATGATGATGGTGATGATGATGATGATGATGATGATGATGATGATGATGATGATGATGATGATGATGATGATGCTGATGATGATGATGTGTTCTGGTGAAGGAGGCGTTCTCGCCCGCAGCGCGAAAAGTAACAAACGGAGTCGTTTGTGCGCGAGACTATCCCCGGAAGGGCTCGAGTAAGGAAACACGCGGCAAAAAAAAATCATAAAAGAAGACGCGGCCTGTGACGAATTCCTCACGCGATCCTACGCCTCCGCTATCGGAGAACGCAGGGAAATAATTTCGCTTGCTTAGGCTAGATGGCGCATGTGAAGAAATTGGGTATTTTGGCGGTGTCGCTCGCCTCCTGCAATCATGGTTAGCGTCATTTCGAATATTTCTTTCTCTGCAATTGTTGCGGCAGAACGCTGTTTAGATGAAGCGTAACCACCTCCAATGTATATCCAAAATTTGCTGTGTGCACGTTGATACTTCCTTTAAAAATTGCGCCCACCATAGCCCTTGTGCAATCTAATCTAAGATTGCTTGCTTAAACACGAGTATTTTTAAAAGATAGTTCACAGTTTCGCCCGAAAAGCGAAGGCTTTCATTGTGATAGCAAAATATTAGACTAGTACGCAAAGTAAGGTTGGTAGTTTTATCGACTACATAAGTCACAGTGAACATAATCTGATTAATAGATGTAGCGTTCCTATTTAAAGGACACAGTAGACGTAAAGCATTGCTGTGGAACTGGCGTCCATCTTGTCTACATTTTTATTCCCACCTCTTTCTTCTCTTCTCCTGTCTCCCGGTTCTCGCGCTTCTTCATCTTCTATTCGAAGGCTCATACCGCTTCACCCTTCCAGGTTTCTTTTGCTAACCCCTCCTGGGGTAATACTTGAAAACGTTTCCAATCGAAGCACATTCAACTGCGCCCCGTTCACCAATGTACCACACAGTCTTCAATATTCCTTTCTGAGTGGCTGTCTTTGTCACAGAGTAAGGACCATAAAATTTGGCACTGGATTCTCTTACTCCTTTCCTAACTAGAATGAGGTCGGTGACTTGAATGTCTGGGATATCTAAGCAATGTCTCTTGTCAAAATTTTGTTTCATTCGTTTACGGTACCTCTCCTCCTGCGATTTTTGTTTCCTCTCCTCGACGATCTTGAGATTTTCTAACAGCCCCAATTCACGGTCCGCCTGAAGAATAGGGGTCTCTCCTGAAGAAGCGAACTGCGGGCTACATCCCAAGCCACTGGTGTAGGAGCGATTGTGATGTCGTACAGCTGCTTCTAAAGAGCATTTCCAACCACCAGGGAAACTATCGTACATCCTGATGTATTGTTTTACATCTCGTATAGCACGCTCTGCAAGCCCATTCGCTGCGGGATGGTATGGCGCACAGAATTTGATTGATATATTATGGTCTCGAGCCCATCTTGCTAGCTTTTCACTCTTGAACGCTGGACCGTTGTCACATACAATCGTCCTGGTTGTCCTAAACATTTCCCGTTCGAGAAGGGCGATGACACTATTCGCATCTTCTTTTCCTGCCCGTGCCGCGACCATCCTGGTGCATTCATCTATGGCCAGAAGAAAAGCTTGCGTTTTTCGGACTCCTTCTCGTTTCTTATTCAGCTCGGCAAAATCAAGGTGTATAACTTCAAAAGGCACGTTCGAGTGGCAAGGTATTATCATGGCGTCCGTAGGCTGCTTATATTTCACTTTGTTGACTTGACAAAGGTGGTATGAACGAACGTATTGCTTGACGTCTTCTTTCATGTGAGGCCACGTAAATCTCTTGACTAGCTTGTTGTAGGTGCGCCAAAATCCGTCGTGTCCTCCAGATTCTGGGCTATCGTGGTACAAATAAAGAACCTTAGAAATCAGCGTTGGCGGGACTTGATAGCGACCTTCCATAAACATCAATTGTTCAGTGCCTTCCCACAATTTTACTTCATTGATTTCTTCACATTGTTCGGCCTGTATCATCAGTCTAGACAATGCATCTGCATCAGTCAAAAGGGGTCCAGGTCTGTGGGAGATGGTGAAATCAAATTGCTGCAAATAGTTCACCCATCTGGCGATACGTCCCTTAGGTTGGGTCATATTCAAGAGATGAGTGAGGGCCTGGTGATCGGTGAACAAAGTAAACTTCGCACCTTCTAGGTACGTACGGAAGTACTGAATTGCTTTAAGGACTGCAAGCGCTTCCTTTTCAGTAGTGGTGTAGTTGACTTCAGGTGGCTTGAGGGTGTAGCTGTAGTAGCCTACTACGTGTCGCTTTTCTCGGCCGGATGCTTCTGGACATTTCTGGTACAAGACTGCACCTGTTCCATAATGTGAGGCGTCGGTATTCAGTTCAAAGGGTAAAGTGAAATCTGGTATGCGTAGAATAGGGTCAGCAGAGATTCTGTGCACCAGATCACGGTAGACTCTCTCACATTCCTCATCCCACACAAATGGAACTGCTTTCTGCGTTAGGCGCGTGAGGCATCTTGTTTTTATGGCAAAGTCTTTTATGAAAGGTCTGAAATGTCCTGCTAATCCCAAAAACACACGCAATGAGTGGACGTCATATGGTTTTACCAGTTGGGATATCCTCTCAACGGACTCTTGTTTCGTGCTTTTGGTAGTCCCATCAAAGACTCTTCCAAGAAACACAACTTTTCTTTGAAAGAACGCACTTTTCTTAAAATTAACCTTGAGGTGTGCCAAGCTCAAGGCATTTAATACCTGGGACAGGTGTTCCTGATGCTCTGCCTCTGTTTTGGAGAAGACGATAATATCGTCGATGTACACGTTACAAAAGACACCTAGGAAAGGCTTCAGGACTTCGTTCATTATCTTCTGGAACCATGCTGGTGAGTTTTTCCAGCCGAAAGGAAGCCGGTTATACTCGTACAGGTCGAAGGGCGTGATAAAAGCAGTGTACATTTTTGTTTATTCGGTTAGCGGGATCTGCCAGAAACCTTTGCACAAGTCAATACGTGAAAAACATCGGCAACCACCTGTCTCATCTATAATCGTGTCTATCTTCGGCATGGGAAATGGTATAAGCTCTGTCTGGCGGTTGAGAACCCTGTAATCTGTGCACAGTCTGAAAGTTCCATCTTCTTTCGGCGCAATAGTTATGGGAGAGGCGAAGGGTGACACCGAAGGCCGGATTATATTCGCGTCTAGCATCTCCTGCAATTCCTTCTTCAACCATATCTTGCGCTCTCTTGACATGTTATAAGGCGATTTTCGGATGACAGTCTTGTCGGTTAGTTCGAAAGGCACCTTGTGTGACGTCATCGCTGGTGGGTAGCTTCCTATGCATACCAGTTCAGGATAGGTCGTTGCAATATCCCTCGCGCACTTGACAACTCGCAGGTTATCTTTTCTATCAGGCTGTGTCTCTTGCCTTGATAGTCCTTCCACTAAAACAGCATCGTCCCAGTAAACGTTGATTTTTAGTTTCTTTATATCTGGTCTGGATAGCAGAAAGTCATACGTCACCCCCTCAATCACCAGTACTTCACTCTCTATTTGATGACCTTGGAACTCGATGTTTACTGAGGCCCATTGATTATCCATTGTCACTTTTCCGTCGTAGCCTTGCACCCGTAGTACTCTTCCACTATGCAGGTGACTTGCATCTACCAGCTTGGCATTAATTATAGACACAGAGGCACCGCTGTCAACCAAAGCCATCATATGTCTGTTTCCCACTTTGACAGGGATGTGAAGTAGGCTAGAGCAAGTTAAATAAACAGTCTCAGTTGTGGTCATCGGGTCGGACTGATCACCCTTGTTTATCAGTTTTGTTGTCGTCGGAGCCTCTTCAGCGTCCGAAAGGAGGGGAACGGGGTCGCTGTCGACGTTATGCACCCGACCTCTGGGAGCGCGCCAACCCAAGTTCTCTGTGCCGCCTGCAAGGCGGCGCGGTTCTCGCTGATTACGGCTTGACCAATCCGCGCCGGACCGTGTGAAGCGACCGCTTGAGCTAGCGTTTATATTTTCTTCTGAAGTAAATGATATGTCGTGAAGGCACTCCAGGAGCCCGTCCATAGTTTTAGGTGACCGTATTTGCACTTGCTTCAGGACTTGCGCGTGCAGTCCGTGCATTATTAGTGCTACTACGGCAGACGGAGGAAGCAGAGGCTCGGCCAGCTTTAAAAGGCGGCATTTGTCAAAGAAATACTCGACGAGGGAGCCTTGCTTGAATTTGAAATTAAGCGCGGCGTCCCACCTTTGCACTGGGTTGCTTCGGAATGTCGTCAAGAATTTTTCTTTCCACTGATTCCAAGAGTTGCCAGCCTCTTCAATAATGTGCAAATCATACCACTTCCGTGCAACACCGATTAAGTAACTACGCATGTTAGTAATCTTTCCTCATTAGAGTGCCAGTTGTTCTTCCCAGCAGCATAGTCATAGAATTCAAGCCAACCTTCTGGACTTGATGACATGCCGTCGAATGCATCGGGTTCTACAAATTTAGTCACTGACTTCTCAGCGTTTAAAGAGCTTATAAGCGATGTTACCAGCTGGTTTTGTTGCGAAATCTGTTCTTGTTGTAGCCGAAGTGCTTTCAAAACGAGGCTCACCTCTTCCGTCGACGACTGTGATCCAGAGTCCTGTCGACGCATCGGTTGAAGAACTAATTCGTCGAAGATCACCAGAGGCAAGTTCACGTTCACAGCACCCTTCCGACGTAGTTCATCAGGGTCCATGGAAGCCTTCTCTAAAACCAGGTTCATGAGTTCTGCCGAGTTGAGTTCGCGAGGTAGTTCCACCGCTGGTTCATCTTCAGCTTGGTATCTCGAAAAGATGATCTTGTCCGCGGAGGTCTCCTCAAGGAAAAATCTCACCCACATGTTGGAGTTCGCTGTCGACTGCGCCAAAATAATGTAGCGTTCCTATTTAAAGGACACAGTAGACGTAAAGCATTGCTGTGGAACTGGCGTCCATCTTGTCTACATTTTTATTCCCACCTCTTTCTTCTCTTCTCCTGTCTCCCGGTTCTCGCGCTTCTTCATCTTCTATTCGAAGGCTCATACCGCTTCAATAGATAAGCAAGGAGGATGTCACATCCGCGAATGCAAACACGAGCAACGCTGTCTTGATGAACGTCGGCAATATGAGTCAAGCGCTTGGAAGCTGGCGCTCGATTGAACGCCTGTCCGACACGTAAGATTACGCGATCGCGAACGCTAGACACGCTGAAAGATAGCCACGCGAAGGGATAAACCGTCTCGGCTTGTTGAAACATGCGCCCGCCGCAGGTAACCTCCAAGATACCACACACACACACACACACAAACACACACACACACACACACACACGCACACACACACCCACACACGCACACACACCCACACACGCACACACCCACACACACACACACACACACACACACACACACACACACGCACACGCACACGCACGCACGCACGCACGCGCGCACACACACACACACACACACACACACACACACACACACACACACACAGCATATTGCATAGCATAGCATGCTCCCCACATCCAGTATCCACAAAAGCATCCGTAGGAATTTAATTTTTTTTCCTTCGTTGGGGAATATCCACAACTTGTACAATGTCGAGGGCCAACATCGAAAGCCGTCTCCTTGAAGTGTACGAATTGATTTGAAGGCGGACATGGGATCGATATGCACGATCCACAGTTCAACTCGGCATCTACGAAATGAACGCTTGATACAAGAAAAGCTCATGGGTGTTTTGACATCTCTATTTACACTTGGTAAAAATGGCCTCGAGCGATAGCAACGCTACGTGGCATGTCGTCTTATAACAAGCGCCTAACTTGGATAGACCACTTTAACGTTTTCTTTATGCCAAACCGTGCAATGACAGCAACGTACGCGCTGGGAGAGAATAGTCACGTTAGGCTCGTGGAAACGAATATGTAGGCTGGTGAGGTACTCAGTAAATTCTGCAAGCTTATGCCCTGATTTTAATTTGCCCTGAATATAACCGTCTGAGAGTCGTTTAAAAGTGACAGTCCGTGGAATGATTGCGTGACGAAGTCATCGATTCATTGCGTGACGATTTCAAGCGATGAGATTCTTACCGTACGAGCAAAATTTCTTCAGATTTTTCCAAGCGCGCTTTTCGCCTCACTGAAGCAGTTTCAACTTTCACATAAGAAAGTACAAACTATGTCTCCAATACTTTTCTCAGAACTACACACTTTAGTTCTGGATATCTTGCATAGCTTACAATGTTACTTAAAGCACTTTAGGCCCCTCGGTAAATTTTCACTGTAGACCAGCAGGTGTAGTTAGCCACGAAGGGAGCTTATTACTGTAAAAGTATTTCAAAGGGATTCGTTACAATCAATGAGAAAAATTGAAATGTGGACTTGCTGTGCTCTCAGAGGGCTGCAGCTTCACCGCAAACGTTGACACTCTGTCTCTCTTAGCCTAGACTAGTGTACGCAAGTGTAACAGGAAACCCCTGTGGCACCTTTCCCTTCCTCTAACATAACCATGTTCATTATGTGTCCCATTTTCATGTGCACTCTTTTTCGCTTGATTCACCTGATTCCTGCTTTGCCTGCTCACATATGCTGCAGTTAGAGACCCCATCACGTTCACGTCATTACCCTCGGCTCCCTTTTTTTCCCTTTTATTCATTTTTTTTCTGCACGACGCACGTAATGTTGTGGCACATCTCGTTCTGCGTCGATTGATATACATAAGTCACGTGCCAAAATCCATGACGCTGCAGGGAGTGCGTCTTACGCACCAGAATTTTCGCTATAATGATCTTGACTCTCCGGCAGAGAGCGGGGCTCCCCAAGAAGATTGCCGCGCGGGCTGTGTTTCAAGTTCCACCCCTTGTGGCTCCGTGCAGCCGCTTGATATCTTGCAAACACAACTAGCATTGCGTGATCCAGGCGCCCCGCTTGTCTGTATTCCAGAGCCTTGTGAGGCACCCTTTATAGCTATGCTCCATACGTTTATGAATATGAATCCTAGCGAAAATGTCGAAAGTGCCGTAAAAGTGTTTTATAAACGACTGTCGCGTTTAGCTAGGCCACGGATAATTGGGTCTTCTCGATTCACAGCTTTTGTGGTATTTAGAGTATCAATATACGAACCAATTAATTGAACGACGAGTCACCTTTGGATGCCCAAGCTCGTTGCACACTTATATATGGCGCTGAAGAATTGGGGCAACTGAAGTCATCGACTTGAATAAACTACGCCAAGACAGCCGAGATGTCTTTCGCTTACTGCGTCACAAGTGTCGGTTGCATGCCATGAAAGCCCAAACTGGTTGAAATGCGTCACAGACTGAAAAACTAAATTTCTTACCTTGGTGTAGTTCAATCGTGCGTTGGCGCCGCGTTGAAGTATACAACGAACGCAGGAAGACGCCGGCAGCATAAGAAACAGGCTACATCCAAAAGGTATCAGTCACCGAACAGGTGAACTTCACATATGCAGCCGGCCTCGCTCGCTTCCGTGGCGTGTCTGGCGCCTAACGCATGCACATGCCACGTAAGTCGTGCTGCTAAGTTGTTGCCACGTAGGGAAATCAAAACAAATCACGAAACATAGGTTCATTTATAGGCAAAAGTTTTTAGTTTTAGCGGGAAAGAATAAAAAAAAAATAAAACGTTGTTTAAACACCTTTCACATTTTTGCCTAGTGCTCGCGTCAGCTAATGGTGGAGACTAACAGTATGCGTGACATGTTTCCTGTTGCCAGTAACTTCGTTTATGGGTAAACTGTCTCGTTTTAGCGAGCAAGAGTAAAATAAAATAAAAGACCCTTTATATTCATTTCGCCTGTTTTTTTTCGGTGCTCGCGTCAGCTAACGGATGGGATGAGCACTAGGCCTAACGTGTCTCCAGTTGCCAGTTTTTCCCTAGTGTTCCCTGTTTAATTTATTTCTCTATGGTTAAACGGCTACGGGGACAAGAATACATGAATTCTAGTATTTAACCAAGCAGAGACCAAGGGGGAACTGTCATTGGAGCCACAGCCTAAGGAAAAGCGCACTCTTGGTACGTTAAGAAAAATTCATTTCACATACTTTTTTTTTTTTTGCCGTTGCTCCCGTCAGCTAACGGATGAGATAAACACTAGGCGGGACGTGTTGCCTGTTGCCAATGCTTGCCTGCTTTCCCCTCTTCTTTAATTTCTTTCTCTATTAGTAAGTTTACGTATTTAAAAAGCGGATACGTTAGCGGCAGTGTCCCTGGAGGCAACTACGTAACCAAAAGCGCACTCTTGGCACGTTACACAGAATTCCTTTCCCTTTATTTTCCGATGCTCGCATCAGCTAGCGGATGGGATGAACACTAGATGGGACGTGTTGCCTGTTATTTATCATTGTGTGCCAGGTGTGTCCTCTGGTTTTATTTTCGTATTTAAAATGGAGAGCATTCTACACTCACTGCCTATGGAGCCAGCTACCTAACGGAAAGCCCGCCCCTGATAAGTTTCGCAAACTCCATAGTTGCCCAAGCGCTTCAACATAAGTTGCTCTTCTGGTACCGAACCGAACTGCGCTTATGCGATTGTTGATTGAATAATATTAATGTAATATACCCGCCGCCCGCGTCTTTATATGGAGACCTTTTCTGCTATTGAAAAATACTAGTCTTCTCGTTTCGCTTCATCAAGTATATTTGCAAGTTCACTACGTAGCTTATTAGCGCCCTGAGGCACAACATAATAAGGCGTTTACCGCTAAAAACATTACATTAAATCTGCGAGAAGTGGCAACCGCAAAGGCACTGCCAAGTTCTTGCCACTCATTTCTGTCAGGCCCGCAATAAATGATGCGAAAAGTAGCATTTATACGAGAACGTCCATAAGAACAATATGTAAAGCTCATTCCGTGTACTTATTTAGAAATATCGAAAGGCCACTTATAAAATATTTAGCAAATTTATATCGTGCGTTAAATGATGCCTTTGCAGGCCTCTAAACTAGATCACGCCACCATAATGTAGGGAGGCTCCGTGTAGCGTTGACTGCGCATCTCGTCCGAATAGCATCTTGTCGACGGCGCATGCGCGGTTGCGCAAGGTAGCCGCGTGACGGCATCCTTGCAGTTGCAGATTTCAATGCATGGATGCAAGAGTTGGTTATATTAACTCCACAGGTGAACGTTGGAGCCTGTTTTGTGTGTGATGCCAGCCGCGACAGCTTAGTGCGTAAGGCGTTTCACTTCTGAGCTCAAAGTCGTCCATTTAATTGTGACTACGGTGGCCGAACGTCAACGGGAGCGAAATGAAAAAACGAAACGAAAACAATAAAGACAAAAGAAAGAAAATGCGCGTGTACATGGATTTAGGTCCATATTAAAGACCCCCACACTGGAAAAATCACTCTTGTAAAATCGCAATTGGTAAAGTCGTAATAGCGTGCCTCATAACCAAAGCGGGATTTTGGCGCGTAAAATCCAACGCTACAATTTCTAGCGTTATGAGCGAGCAAAGTTTCAAGAGCGTAAGCTTCAGCCATTATATATATTGCGTGGGCTAGTGCTCTTATCCCACCCTGTGTCTCCTGCCTCCCCCTTCACCTCACTAGGTTGGAGGAAGTTGTGGTTAGAAGGCTTCGGGCCGGCGTGAAGCTTACACCGACTGCGGCATCAAAGTGGAACTGGTTGTATTTACCGTTGGGCGCTACGTGCCCAGACTTCTCAGTGCCAGTGAGGGATAGGCAGGTGCAGCGCACCACCTAATAAGCACAAGTCCAGGCTTACAATCGCAACGCTCGCTTATGCTACTACAAGCATGCCTCCGCTACAGTGTCGCATCCAGCTATGACCGCTGGATATCTTGATTACAGATTCCACAAAACACACCTTCATTTAGCACGCTGCACAGGCATCACAGCCCATATAATACATATATACACGTAAAGAACTGAGGTTTCAGGGCAAGTCATTATCGCAATAAAAACGTATAAAAAATAAGTGCCCGAAAACGTTATACTGTGCTTATCAGCAATGTTTCCGAGCGCCTTGGGAAATTACGACATCACGCCGAGTTTGCATGTGGCGAAAATGGGGCTCATCAGATGTTTAATGCACGGATAAAATTTTAAGTTTGTAGCTGTAATTGCATTTGTAAAGAAAACTGGTCCCACGCATGGTCCTTCTTATTAATTTTTAGGCACAGTTTGTACCATTACCAAAATTCATCGTTGAACGAAACAAGAAATTTATTGTATTGTTCGAAAAGAAGGCGCATGCCGTTGGTAATGCGTAGACGTAATAAGAAGTGTCAGATTTAACCATAGCTTCTTGTAGTAAATTACGTACTCGAGCAATGCGGGAACGTTTTAAATGTGTTTCATGAACGGGGGGCTGCAGAATTTAGTACGCTTTCCAGTGACAACTATTCCTGCCACCGATAATAAGTTGCTTTCAAGGCCAGTCAAGGACGAGGTCAGGTCATCTTGAGCTAATAAGCGCACTGCCTACCAGGTGTGCTAACGGTCGCGACTGCTAAGTATCGCATCCCTACCCGTCGCGTGAGGAGCTTAAATTTTTAACCAAATGCCGATTGCCGTCCTCTGGCCGGGCACCAGCATCCCAGCGAGAGAGACCAGGTATATATCGCGAAAGTGCTTCTACGCACATGGCAGCGCTGGGACGTCGCTCGTAGTGACACGCGACAACAAAAATTGTTGAAGGCGACATTTCTTTATTTATTACATTGCTTCAATAAACGACTGAGACTTTAAAGAAATAGTGAAACACAGAAACCGAATGTGCGCTTTTGTTTTTTGTTTTTGATCATGCCGTATGGCAAGAGTGATGTACTTCCGTTTCGTCTGCTTGTTCCCACGTAACGCTGTCGCGTGCGCAGAGAATGAAAATGTGTCGTTTTCTAGCGTATTCCAGCGCCACTGTCATGCTCCTTCATCCTCTCACGTCTGCGTCATTGCTCGTGATTACGGCGCTGGTCAGTTGCTCTCGTGCAGAGCGCGCAAAATCGCCCGCAATGCGAAAAGAAACAAATGCAACCACTTGCGCGCGAGACCGCCACCCGAATTTCACCATTAAGAAAAAACGCGACAAAAAAAGGAAAAGAACGTAGGCGATGGAGCTCTCGACGTATTCGTCACACGACCCTCCGGCTCAGGTATGGGAGAACGCAGGGAAGGAAATTCTTTTGCGGAAGCTAGACGGAGCAAGTGGAGAGAGTGGCTATATTGACGGTGACGCTCGCCTCCTGCAATATCGGGTCAGCGCCGGTCCAGATATGAAAGAACCAATTGAACAACTGTCGCGGCAGAACGCTCCTTAGAGGGCACGTAACCACTTGCAATGTATAACCAAAGAGAGACAGAACAAAGGGGAAAAGCAGGGAGGTTAACCAGATGGGAATATGCGGTTTGCGAACCTACGCTGGTGAGAAAGGGGGGAAGGTAAATTGTAAGCAATGCAAGGAAGATAGGGAGGAGCATACACATACAAAGAAAGGAAGGAGCAAAGACATACAATTTGAGTCGGTCACTGTCCCCGCTTACTGTCACCGTACAGCACTGTAGCTCTTGCAGCACTATAAACATCTGTTCAGGCTACAGCCGCTTGTTCAATTCTGTTCCCTTTAATAACTGCAACAATGGCCTCGTCGCATTCCTCTGCGATGGCATTGTGATGTCAGCATTCTAAAGTAAGTTCCTCAGTTATACGCCTTTGGTCAGAGAGCGCTGTCGGGATTGCGAGCGATCGTCTCTGTAAATTGTAGCGAGGACAGTCACAGAGAAGGTGTCGAAAAGTCTCCCCGCAACTACAGTCATCGTGCGAGGCGTCGTCGACCCATCTGATGTGGAATTCAGAAGACTTAGTGAAATCCATTCCTAGCCATATTCGACAAAGCAGGGTAGCTTCGCGACGGCAGAGTCCTGCTGGAATCCAAAGGCGTAGAGAGGAGTCTAGGTTGTGCAGCCGGTTGTTTTGAAACATTCCTGCGTTCCACAAGGAGAACGTGATATCACGTGTGAGCATTCCAAGTTTTCTAACGGCATATGTCATTTATAAAGGTATCGGCTCCCCTTCGTCGCCTTGAAGAGCTGACCGAGCAGCGTTATCGGCGTGATCGTTACCTATGACGCCGCAGTGACTTGGAAGCCACTGAAATTTCACGTGGTGACCTTTCTCAGTCAAGGTATGGATTAGTTCTCTAATGTCGAATACCATTTGATCGTGTAGTCCACGCCACAGGGCTCATAGCAACGACTACAGAGCTGCTTCGAGTCCCTGAATATTGACCATTTTTGAGATTGTTTTTGGTGGACGAACTAAAATATGATAATTGGGAACATTGGTTGCGTTTACTAGACATTCACATGAAAGAAGACAGGACAGGCGCAAACCGCTGATACTTGGCATGATGGAGGGAGAACACAAAAGGAAGAGCACGATGTAGAAGAAATGAAGTTGAGCAGGATGCGTTGTTGGGCAAGTTGGTTCGCATCCACAACGCAATGCATCCTGCTCAACTTCATTTCTTCTACATCGGGCTCTTCTTTTTGTGTTCTCCCTCCATCATGCCAAGTATCAGCGGTTTGCGCCTGTCCTGTCTTCTTTCATGTGAATGTCTAGTAAGTGCAACCAATGTTCCCAATTACAATGAACCAACTTGCCCAACAACGCATCCTGCTCAAAATATGATAGGTGGCCTGGTGAGGATTTCCTGAAAAATTACGCATACCATACCCTTGTGCTATCGAATTTATGTATGCGCGCTTAAATACCAGTTTTTGTAAAAAAAAACAAAGCCACAGTTCGTCCGAAAGGCAAAGCATTTAATTGTGATACAGAAGTGTTAGACAACTGCACATAGTAAGGTTCGTAGTTTTATCGGCTATGCAATTCAAAGTAAATATTCTCTTACTAAATAAATTACAAAGCACGATGTCACGGCCACCAAGGCAAACATGAACAAGGCTGTCATGATGATCGTTGGCGTCAGGAGTGAAACACTTGGAGCTGCCTCTCGCGTGAACGCCTGTCCGACACGTGAGTTTACACAACCTCCAACCCCAGACGCACTGCAAGAGAGCGCACGTGAAGCGACGAGCCATCACGGCTCGCCCAACTACGCACCCGCCACAGATTGTCTCCAAAAAAAAATTGGAGGACGCTTAAGCTTCGCCTTCAAGAGTGGAACGCGATAGCGTTCCCGTCAACCCACCAATGGGTGTAAGACAATGGGCTACAGGGCAGCCATCACTTACGAGGCGCCCCGCATCAGACGCGGTGAGCGTCGAGCCATATGGTCGAGCAACGCGGCGTTCGGCGCAGCAACGAAACGTGCGCCTGAGCAAGCGGAGCGAACCAAAGAACTCGGTATCCTGGAGGGGGAAATGATGCACGCCAGCCAAACGCCGTGATCGGCACGGGCAGAGAGATAGAGAGATAGTGATCTAAAGAAAGGAAGGACGCTTGATTCTACAGAGGGAGGAAGGCGAAGCGTTGTCAGGGGAGAGAGTCCGTGCCGCGACAGCTCCAATGCGCGCGTGGCGCGCCATCTGTCGGGGCAGCGCCGTACATGGAGAGGAGGGGGTCTTCTGTGTTTGCCGCAAGATGGCTCTCCGTGTGCGGAAAGCGCAGAAGAAATGCAGCGAAACGCACTTCGCTACTCGTGTAATTGCGACTTCTGTAAGTTACATGTTCATAATTACCGATATACACGGCAGTATAACTTTCCACGGCTCGTTTCGAAGGCAACACCGCATTCACTAGAGGCGCGTTTGTACCTTTTGGAAGCATCGAAATCGTGGCTGAGTGGTAGCGTCTCCGTCTCACACTCCGGAGACCCTGGTTCGATTCCCACCCAGCCCATCTTGGAAGTTGCTTTTTATTTATGGAGTGCCTGCCGTGATTTATCACTCACGGTCAACGCCGCAAAACGCCGACGCCGACACCCGACGCCGACACCGACGCCGACGACACCGGCTTTTCTGCGACACGAGCTCCTTAACGCTATCGCGTTAATATCGCACCAGAGGATGCGCTCAACCACACAGAGAACCATGGGCTGCCACGGACGCCCGCCTTCACTCTCCCTCCCATGTCCGCCATGCCATCACACATATATACGTACGTACATGCACAAAGGCAGAAAGATGGGCGAGTTGGCATGGATGTATACTTAATAATTCAGCGCGAAAAAAAACGAAAGACACCGAGTTAGAAAGACCAGCACATTCTTACTCGGCGTCTTCACACACACACGCACACACACACACACACACACACACACACACTACGTGTAACGTGAGAAAGGGGTGAGTATGTACCGTCTTCAAAAAGCAATGCATGCAGTGGTGCTATCGTGCAAGGCAACTCTTTCTTCGGCGAGAGCAAGCTTATTGCTTTCCGCACGCCGTGCACAAGTATCCAGTGGAATTTAATTTCGTTGTGCTTGTATTGAGTGATCTTCGTCAGTTGTAAAATCTCGAGGGCCGAAATAGAAGGGCATCTTATGGAAATGCAAAAAATACTTTGAAGGCGGACTTAAAATTAATATGCGCTATCTACAAGTCAACTCGATGTCTACAACATGGACGTTTGACACAAGGAAACATCACTGGCGTTTTGTCATCTGTATTAACACTTGGAAAAGTGACGTTGCGCGATAGCAACGTTGCGCTCCATCTCTTCATACAACATGCGCCTAATTTGGTTAGGTATGTTGAAGGTTTTCTTTATAAGAAACCGGCCCGTGTCAGCAACGTTTTCCTTAGAAGAAAATAATCAAGTTTGGCTCGTTCAAACGAATATGTAGGCAGATGAGGCACTAAGTAAATTCTGTAACCAGGGGTGCTGATTTTTATTTGTTACGAATATAACCGACTGACAGCAGTTATTTAAAATGACAATCCGTTGAATGAGTTGGTGACGAATTCACCAATTTTCCGAAGATGTCATCTCCACTACACCAGCAATAAATCTTCAAAATTCTCCCACCGGGCTATGGCCCCCGCCAAAGGATAGCTTCAACATTAATGATAAACAAAAATTACAAATCGTCTTTGCAATATTTTTCTCGCAACTACCCACTCTGATTTTCGATATTTTGCATACTTACAATGCTACTCAAAAGGTTTAAGGCCCTTCAGCAAATTCTGGTTATAGACCAGCAGCTGTAGTGAGCCAACCAAGGGCGCGTAACTCAAAGTGGTTCATTGCAAGAAATAAAAAAAATTCAAATATGGCAATACAGCGCTTTCAGATGATGATGATGATATGTGGTGTTTAATGGCGCAAGGGTCAGGTTTGGCCAAAGAGCGCCATGACAAGTGGTGATGTTGACGATGTATTATGGAGATGTGACTTGGCTGTAAAGTGGCCTAAAAAATTGTCGCTTTAAAGTGCGTAAAATCTACGTGCTATAAAATTATGGCGATGACTAATGACGAACACTCTAAACACTAAAATCCATCGTAGAATAATGATGCAAAATATAAAATATATAAGATGGTAAAATTACTTGGAGCACTGCTGCCTCACCTGAGCCCTTGAACCACAAGGGCCTAGAGGCATGTGCTATTCAAAATAATGATCACAGCGGCATCCTCTGGAGAGAGGAAGCGCTACGAATGTGTGGGGTTAATAACATGCAATACAACATCTTTCAAAAAGCCTAGGACAGCATTGGTGTCAAAGAGTGGTTCTGGACCAAGTAACATAACAGGATGAAGGGGGATGTGCTGTCGGTATGCTAAGGGAAAATGTTTCTTTCTTTCATATTCGGCTTCCCGACACTCCACAAGGACGTGGAGGACGGTCAGCCTCTCCCCGCATCTACCGCAGGTTGGAGGCTCGTTTCCCGTGAGTAAAAAGTTATGTGTGCCAAAAGTGTGTCCTATTCTTAGACGACAGAATAGGACATCTGTCCGGCGGGATTTTGTTACAGGAGGCCCGAAACCTAATTGTGGCTTTATTACATGCAGTTTATTATTTATTTCTTCGTCCCACATGCGTTGCCAGTGGCTTCGTAGTTTCCTTCTTAGGAAAGGCTTCAGGTCTGTGACAAGGACCGAAGCAGTAGGATTATCTGCATGCAATGAGATTGATGTGGCCATCTGGTGGGCAAGAACGTTTCCCTCGATGCCCCTATGTCCAGACACCCAGCATATGATCACATGTTGGTTAGACATATATGATTTGCACAGTGCGGAGTAGAGTTCATTAAATACTGGATTTTTGTGATTGCAGAAAGACATCAAGGCCTTCACAACACTGAGGGAGTCCGTATATATAACTGATTTCTGGAGTTTTGATTTATTTATATGCTTTACGGCCGACAGAAGTGCGTAGGCCTCAGCCGTAAAGATACTAGTTTCCGGGTGCAGTACGTCGGATTCCGAGAAGGATGGACCGACGGCTGCATAGGACACCCCGTTGCGTGACTTCGATGCGTCTGTGTAGAACTCCGTGCAGGAGTATTTGTGTTGGAGTTCCCGGAAATGCATCTTGATTTCAATCTCTGGAGCATGCTTTGTGACTTCCACGAAAGATATATCACATTGTATGAGCTGCCACTCCCAAGGAGGTAGCAGCTTGGCTGGATGCATTAGGCGAAGCTCGAGGAGTGGAACGTGCATTTCTTCGCTAAGCTCCCTCACACGCAGCGAGAAAGGCTGTCTTACGGACGGACGATTGCGAAAGAGTATAGCACATGTCATGTCATTGATGGTATTAAAACAGGGATGTTGGGGGTTTGAGTGGACTTTCAGAAAATATGTATGGCTGATGTATGATCTCTGTAGGTGGAGAGACCATTCATTTGATTCTACATATAGACTTTGTATGGGACTCGTTCTGAAAGCGCCAGTGGCCAATCGGATTCCTAGATGGTGGACTGGGTCTAGCATCCTCAGTGCGCTCGGGGCGGCAGAGTGATAGATCACGGCACCATAGTCTAGTCGTGATCGAATGAGGCTCTTATAGATATTCATCAAACACTTTCTGTCACTACCCCATTTAGTCTGGGATAGGAGTTTGATTATGTTCATTGTTTTCAGACATTTTTCTTTAAGATATTTAATGTGGGGGACGAAAGTGAGTCTGTAGTCAAGTATGACACCTAGGAATTTGTGCTCTTTGCTGATAGGTATTCGTTGCCCACACAGTTCTGAGGAAGGATCCGGAACCAGGCCTCTCTTTCTTGTAAAAAGAACGCAAGAGCTTTTGTTAGGATTGATCTTAAATCCATTCTTGTCTGCCCACACTGAGACTTTATTCAGGCCATGCTGTACCTGTCTCTCGCAGACTGCGAGGTTACAAGATTTGAAAGCTATTTGAATGTCGTCAACGTAGACAGAGTAAAAGATGGCGGGTGGTAATGAAGCACGAAGCGTGTTCATCTTCACTATAAAGAGCGTGCAGCTGAGCACGCCTCCTTGGGGTACGCCCGTTTCTTGCGTAAAAGGGCGTGAAAGTACATTGCCGACTTTTACTCGGAAGGTACGATTTGACAGATAGCTTTCTATTATATTATGCATATTACCGTGGATGCCCATTTCTGACAAGTCTCTTAAGATTCCGTAACGCCACGTCGTATCGTACGCCTTCTCCATATCGAGGAATATGGATAAGAAGAATTGTTTGTGTACAAATGCGTCCCGGATATTTGCTTCTACACGTACAAGGTGGTCAGTTGTGGAGCGTCCTTCGCGGAAGCCGCACTGATAAGGATCAAGAATTTTGCTCTGTTCAAGGAAAAAGATGAGTCGCCGATTTATCATTTTTTCGAACACCTTACAAATGCAACTTGTGAGGGCTATCGGGCGGTAACTTGCCACTGAGGAAGGGTCCTTGCCTTGTTTCAAAACAGGGATCACAATGGCTTCCTTCCATGCAGCTGGAAGGTACCCTGCATCCCAAATGGTGTTGAAAAGTGTTAGTAGTGTAACCTGCGTGTCATTGTGTAAGTGATTGAGCATTTCATACATGATTCTATCAGATCCTGGTGCGGAGCTGTTGCATGCGCTCAAGGCAGCTCTCAATTCGGCAATACAAAAAGGACGGTTGTAAGGCTCATTCTCTCGACCTTTTCTTGTTAATGGCTTACGTTCTTCTGTTTGTTTGTATTTGAGGAAGGATTGTGTATAATTTGTTTGACTTGAAACGCTCTCAAAATATTCCCCAAGTGAGTCTGCCTGGTCTTGCAGTGTATCGCCCTGTGTGTTTACCAGGGGGAGTGAATGTGTTTCCCGCCCTCTAATCCTATTATCTCTGTTCCAGGCTTTGGCCTCATCCCTAAACGAGTTAATACTCGATAGGAACTTGTGCCAGCTTTCTCTTCTGGCCTGTCGGCGAATTCGCCTGCCTTGGGATTTAGTTTTCTTAAAGTTCATAAGATTCTCTGCAGTGGGAGAAGCGCGTAGCAACCCCCACGCCTTCTTCTGATTCTTACGGGCGATCCTACATTCGCTGTTCCACCACGGTACACGTCGTTTGCATGCGAGACCACTCGCTTTGGATATGCATTTTGATGCGGCATCTATTATGAATAATGTAAGATACTCCACAGCAGCATCAATTTCTAGAGAAGACATGTCGGCCCATGAGATGTTAGTGAGAATTCGAAATTTCTCCCAGTCAGCTGTGTCTATCTTCCACCTAGGAGCTTGCGGAGGATATTCGTTTTCTTTAGATGTTCTTATCAGTATAGGGAAGTGGTCGCTCCCGTAAGGATTGTTCGTGACTTCCCATTCGAGTTCGGGCAGTATGGACGGGGAAACTATGGTAAGATCTATTGAAGAAAAGGTTCTGTTTGCTAGGGAGTAATACGTGGGTTCCTTCTTATTGAGCAAGCAGGCACCTGAAGAAAAAAGGAACTGTTCAACAAGACGACCTCGCGCGTCTGTACGAGAGTCGCCCCACAGGGAGCTGTGCGCATTGAAATCGCCAAGAACAATATAGGGTTCTGGCAACTCGTCTATAAATGACTGAAATTCATGTTTGTTTAATTTGTAGTGTGGGGGTACGTAGATCGAGCAAATGGTGACGAGTTTATCCAGAAGAACAGCTCGAACCGCCACTGCTTCAAGGGGCGTTTGTAGCTGTAAACGCTGACAGGAAACACTTTTATGAATCAAAATGGCAACGCCGCCTGATGATACGACAGCATCATCGCGATCTTTGCGAAACTTAATATACGGTCGGAGAAAGTTTGTATGTTGTGGTTTTAGGTGTGTTTCCTGTAGACACAGCACTAGTGGATTGTGTTTTTGGATAAGCTCTTGCACATCATCAAGGTTCCTAAGAAGACCTCTGATGTTCCATTGAATTATTTGTGTATCCATATTGGAGGTCAGTAGGTGCTGTGTGTACAGAAGTAGTGGTTATCGAGATTACAGAGATTAAATTACAGAGCCCTTTCGAGGCCCTGTAACGGGAGTTTTGCCCTTTCTGGAGCGTTCGAGGGATCCTCGCCGCTCCTTAGGCGCTTGGGGCGCCTTGAGGTTAGGTGTTGTGTCCATTGCCTCTTGTGAGGCGCCGGACACGTGCTCTTGCGAGCGAGAAGTTATCAGGGAGAGTCCCGCCTTGGAGGGCAAGACCGCTGCGCCCACCGGCCCGGAGGTCGATGGGGCTCCCTGGAGAATTTGGCTGCGCCGGCTGTTGCCAGCGCTGGAAGGGGCCGGGGTGGTTGGAGCAGCCTCAGCTGCGCCCAACTTCGGGGTAGAAGGTCCCTTCTGCTCGGTTGGCGGAGCAGCGCTAGCTGCAACCACCGTGGGGGCAGATGGCGTAACTGCCGACTCACTGTTTGTGGGTCGGACAGGCGCCGGACGCCGTTGTGACGCTGCCCCCTGACGCGCCACTTCGGCAAAGCTTTTCTTTGGCAGGTATACAACCCGCCTGCGTGCCTCCTTGAATGAGATATTTTCTTTAACTTTGATCGTTACTATTTCTTTTTCTTTCTTCCAGGATGGGCACGACCGTGAGTACGCGGCGTGCTCCCCATCACAGTTTACACACTGGAGAGCGTTCTCACAAGTTTCAGTGGTGTGTTCTGTGGCACTGCATTTAGCACAAGTTTGGCGGCCGCGGCAGCTCTGCGAGCTGTGGCCGAAGCGCTGACATTTGAAACAACGGAGTGGATTGGGCACGTAAGGCCTGACACGGAGCTTTATGTACCCGGCCTCGATTGATTCGGGCAGGACACTTGAATTGAATGTGAGAATTAGGTGTTTGGTCGCAATTTCCTTACCATCGCGCCTCATCTTTATTCTTTTCACATTAACAACATTTTGCTCATTGAAGCCCTCTAGGAGCTCTGCCTCTGTCAACTGAAGCAGGTCATCATCTGAGACAACGCCGCGTGTAGTGTTCATAGTGCGGTGCGGAGTCACTGTCACTTGAATGTCTCCAAAAGACACTAGATTAGGTAGCTTTTCGTATTGTTTCAGGTCACGGAGCTCCAAAAGGAGATCTCCAGTTGCCATTCTTGATGCCTTGTAACCTGGACCAAGAACCTCAGTTAAAGACTTCGAAACTAGAAATGGGGAGATCGTGCGTACTTGTTTATCTGACTTTTCCGAATGAATTACGTGAAATCGTGGGAAGTTGGGTCTTTGTCGTCCAAAAAACTGAAATACGTCTTCGGTGCGCCCTCTTTTCTGAGGGCGATCTGGGAGGGTAGGGAAGGAACTAGCCATAGAATAATTTAATTTTCGGCAATAACGCCAACCACCCACCGTGGAGCCCTACAAGGGGACGTTACAGGGACTGTAAGAACAGGTCCTGCAAACGCCAGTTGTACGTTATCACTATAACCAAATATGAGATAACCTAGGTTGGTTATTCACACAAGGTTAACCCTTGCTGCCTGGAAAATTTGGAAGTAAACGGAAGCTAGGAGAAGACAGGAAAGATGAAAAGTGAGAAAAAGACGAAGACTGGAGGGAGAGAGAGACAGGAAAAGGCAACTACCGATTTCCCCCGGGTGGGTCAGTCCGGGGGTGCCGTCTACGTGAAGCCGAGGCCAAAGGGATGTGTTGCCTCCGCTGAGGGGCCTTAAAGGTCCTGACACTCAGCATCGGCTCAATCCCCAGGATCCCCTTTTCCCCGGACACGGCTAAGCCGCGCACGGCTACACGCGGGAGGGTCCAACCCTCGTTTGCTCGGGTACGTGGTGGCGCAACACACCAAACGCCTGCTTGCGCAGAGCGCTTTCAGAGGACCAGCTTCACCAAAAACGTTGACACAGTCTTTCCTTTAGCGTAGGCTAGTGTCCGCAAGTGTCACACGGAACCCCCATGGCACCTCTTCCTTCCTCTACCATATAACTAAATATAACTATATCCATTATGTGCCCCATTCTTATGCGCACCCTTATTTTCGCGACATTCCTTCTTTGCCCACTCCCATATGCTGTAGTTAGATACACCCGTCACTTTCAGGTCGTTACTACCGCCTCCCTTTTCTTCCATTCTATTCATTTTTTAGTGCACGATGCACGTAAACTAGTGGTACTTCGCGTTCTGCATTGGATGATTAACATAAGTCACGTGCAGAAATCACTGACGGTGCAGGCAGTGGGTCTTATGCACCAGCATTTTTGCTAATGAGCTGGAATGTTTGGCAGAGAGCAGGGTTCCTCAAAAAGGACGCGCGGGCTCTCTTTCAAATTCCAGCCGTTCTAGCTGCGCGCAGCTGCTTCATATTTTGCATACGGAATTAGCACCTCGTGATCTAGGAGTCCCGCTTGTCTGTTTGCTCCGCCCCAGCCTAGTGAAGCGCTCTTTAAGACAATGCTCCAAACGCCTAGGAGTACCGTCCCTCCGCAATATTGCATAAGTGTCGCGAAAGTGCTTTAGGAACCTCTGTCGCATTTTGCTAGGCCGCGATTATGTGTATCATCTCGACTCGCAGAATGTGTTTCAAATTTTGTGGTCCATAGAAAACTAATATACGAACCACTCGCATAACAGAAGAATCATCTTTGCATACGTAAGCTCGTTCAGCACTAATATATGGTGCCTTTAAATTGGGGCGAGCGTTAGAACGTTCTTCTAAAGTGGAACTTCTGGATTTCTATGTATTCTTCAGTTGTAATTCTTAAGGAGAAACTCTATCGCAAACAGCGGATTCCGTATTTGACACTCAAAGATGTCTATGACCGCTTGGAGTTTTTTTCCAGCGCTTGTATGTTAATTGATCTGCCCATAAACTGCATGCTTTCGGAATTTGCTCCCTATGAGTTATAAGAGCCTTTCCGCGGGGAAAATAATTTATGCTTAATAAACAGCAGGAGGAAGCACTTGGTCACGTTCCTAAACCCAAGCATTCACGAGATTTCCCTTCTTTAGGTTATCCGGATGCTTTTGCAATTGGCAGCAAACTTCACAACCTTTTCCCATTACTCGGAATGTCACCGATAAACCATTTATCCTAACTGTCTTCATTTTGTCCGTGTTCGCTTGCAGACACGTTTGAGTAGCTATATATATGTTACTTGCAGTTTCTCGGTGAAAAGTCGCACATCGCTCAGTCTGAGCAGGTATTTGTCAAAGCACATTATTCTCCATAGAATGGAGACACGAGACATTGTTTTCAGAACGCGCCTGCCCATTCATTCAGAGCAATCAAGCTTCGTAAACATTTGCTCTGCAAGACACGTTAAGGGGATGTGGATTTTATTAGGGATTAAACAAAAATAACTGTATTTCTGAAGCGAAAATGCCGTGCAGAGCCTAAATGAGTGCGGAGAGGAGGTGCAGGTATCATAACGAGAATAATTGTCCGCTAGAACGGGACCTATTTCTCTTCAGTAATATTTCCTGTATGGACTGGGCTGCCGTCGAGAAAACATATCAGGAACAGTAGAATTCAGTAACAGATCACTTATACAGACTTAGCGAAAGCTTATCACAGACAGTGATGGCAATGTACGTTACTTTCCAATATGGGTTAAGGTATGAGAAACCGCATATAAATAAGTCGCAGTTTAGACGAAAAGTCGAATCGTCGATTGCCATAGCAAATTAGTAGACAGCTATACGAAGTAAGTGTAACGTTAAATGATAAGAAGAGAGCATATTGGGCAAGAGAACGAACGAGAGTTAATGACATCTTAGTTGAAATCAAGAAAAGGAAATGGGCAGGGGCAGGGCATGTAATAAGGAGGGAAGATAACAAATAGTCATTAAGGGTTACGAACTGGATACCAAGAGAAGGCAAGCATAGCAGAGGGCGCCAGAATGTTATGTGAGCGGATGAGATTAAGAAGTTTGCAGGGACAACCTGGCCAAAATTTGCACATGACCGGGATAGTTGGAGAAGTATGGGAGAGGCCTTTGTTCTGCAGTGGGCCTAGCCAGGCTGATGATGATACGAAGTAAGGGTAGTAGTTTTGTCGGTGGTATCAATGTGGAAACATCCGCTTAATAGCTGAATTGACAAGCATTGTGGCGGCCTGCACAAGCAAGCATGAACACATCACACTCAATGAGTGCGGACACTCGATGTCAAAGTGCCTCGTGGAAGCAAGGGTGGCAGCAGCAGCAAGCGAAATGATCTTCGTGTGGCCTATCGCTTCAACGCAAGAGCGGCAAGAACACAGTGCGAACAAAGGCATGTGCCATCAACATACTCCTTTCAAGATGAGGTTAGGGTTGCTAATATGAAAGAATGATAAATCGATTATTCGATTTATTGTATCCCGCAAAACTATTATTGTTTACGGTTGTATACTTTTCATATAATCCACTTCATGGATTAGACCGATTCGATTGATAGTTTTAGAGAGCTTGACAGCAGGGCGCGAGAACTCTGAAATTGCACTGGAATGGCTGCGCACGAGCAGTGACGATGCAGTTCTGGTAGAGCAACTTCCGACTTTTTTCCTGAGTCCCGAGTGATGAAGTGCTCAGCGCCGCTCCCCACACGGCACACGCCAGGATGCCACCACGATGCGGGGGCTTAAAGTGTCCTTGCAATTCAAGGCATAGTGTAGCAACCCACTCGTCGATTGTCGGGCCACTCCCAGCCCACTAAAGACGTGGCGTGCTGGTTGCGTGGCCATTCAAAAAAGGTGTCGGTTTCACCCGAGCAGCCCAAAAAAGTGATATAATATTCCTTTGCTCTGTGAAAAAGAGCATGTGGTTTAAAATCCTAAACCAGCAGTTTTCTTTTCCCCATGCATGCTGCAATTTCTCACAGATTTCAGTTCGACTTCAGCTTTCACTTTTGCCATTTTTCTCATTTCTTGCCTAATTAAAACGTACACATTTTCACTAGAAGCATGGGCGTATATCATATTTGTCTGCACCAAGTGCTGTTTTTATGAAATTAATGGTTTATGTCTCCAAAGTCCACTAGTGCCGTTTACAAGTTTCTAACAATTTAAACATTATCTCTTATCAAACGTTTATACACTTGTATATGAAACTTGATTCCCCCTCTGAAACGTTAAAAGAGGGTTGGAAGACTGCGCGTTTGATCTACGCTTTCTTCCTTCGAGCGCGCCAGATTGAGACGCGATCGTTGGCTTCCCTCGCGTGCTTTCTGTTAGGATGCTGAGCACGAGGTCGTAGGATCGAATCCCGGTCATGGCGACCGCATTTCAATGGGGGCGGAGTGCGAAAACACCCAGGTGATTAGATTTAGGTGCACGTTAAAGAGCCCCAGCTTGTCAAAATTTCCGGAGTCTTCCACTACGGCGTGATTCATAATCAGAAAGTGGTTTGGGCACGTAAAACTCCATAACCTTTTTTTGCATGCTTTCACTCGCGCATACAGCATACGACGCGTGGCGATTCTGTTATCGCTCTTGGTCCTGATACTAAACCTTACGGCAAAGCGGACACAGACGACGACGGTAAAATTGCGCCGGGAGTGTCCATGTAATTGCTAGCGCAATAAAATGCGTCACAGTGATAAATGCCCCCCTTTCCAGTTCTCTGCACGCTATCGCGTTCAAGCCACGCTAGGTACCATTGCAGGCCTGCCGTAGGAATGTTAGACGCATTCGAGAGCTCACATCACCTCAAGAAACACATGCCCGTCGATAGATAGCATTGGCTTCGAAATGCCAAAGCCAATCCACTTACAACCAGGTCGGACGCGCCGAACTTGTTGCCCCCACCAACTTGGTTTCAGAGCGCGCAAGCATTACGGCATCCGGGACTCCTGTTCTCTAGGTTGATGAAGGCTTAGCCCACGGCCGTCGTCCTTTAGTACCTCGCACCGGACTTTTCGCCAGCAGAAATATCTGATTTATTTCTTTCACATGGATACTACCTAACTTTGAGTAACTACCACTGGTCGCGCATCTGTCGCACATGACTGTGCCAGTATAAGATTTATTAATCTATTTATTATACCCTAAGGGCGTGTAATACATTAGGGACGGGAGGGGTTGGTATCATCATCATATGGGAAAATATGCAAAAGAAAGCACGAGAACACAATGAGCAAAGCAAACAATCATATCACAAACTGAATTCTTCGCGCAAGAAAAATTGTGGTTTTAGACGTTGAAAGGAAGGAAAAAAAACAAATAAATGCGTAAACTGAATACATATGAGCACAGAAAAAAGAAAGCTATTCAGATTATGCTGGCGAGTGACCTGCGGAGACGAGCAGTGTCTGTAACGATGGCTGACAAACCTGGAAAGTGTTACCAGTCATTGCATGCTTTTGCAACGAAGGACTGGAATGGGAATAAGGGACAATGTCATTGTGACATCAGCACGTTGCGTTTGCACCCCCCACTTGTTCATTTGGCCGCGAAAAATGTTTCTTCATTTAGGCTTCGCCGCATTCCTGTCACGCGATTACTCAATTTGCCGAGCAGCAAACGTAGAACTTGCAAATAGCCTCCAAGTGCGACGTGCCCGATAGAATGAAACATGAAGAAGGGAATGCGACTTGTTGCCGTCGCTGTTTCCTTCGCTTTCGTTCGTCGGGAGGGAATGCGACATTTAGAAGAAATAAGAGTATTCTATTAGTACGCTCTCTCACAGCAGGGACGACAACTTAATTAAACTGACATGGGGGTTAGTGTGGCAATAGCAGGTGCAATATTTGGTGTTGCACTTGCATGTTGAAAATCTCAATTCAGTTATTTTTGTTGATTTGTTCGTCTCGACAGGCTAAACTGGTTGTACAGTAAGAGTACCTATGGCAATAACTCACCGCATATGGTTGGAAACATTGCTGTAGATATAACATGCACAGAATTACACCGTTCTTTTGATGTCAGGCTAGCGAACACAGTGGCACAGTGAAAGAAGCATAAAAAAGAACGCTGCAATTGCAAGGAATTCTGCTTTATCAAATGGTTTCTCCCTTGCACCTTCACCGAAATCAGACTGATTGTGCAAGGGCCAATGAGACCAGCTAATCTTCCGCTATCCGTCAACAACAAGCACACAAAAATTAAGCATTGCAAATAACTATATGTAAGCCTAAACTTTTTCGCGATTTTCGGTTTTCGGGTTACAAGAAAACTGATGCCTTCACTACAGCTGAGATATCAATGGGAAAAATCAGGGCAGAAATGTCATACGTGTAATCACACTACTATTACTGGACAGAAACAGGCAATCAACAAGCTTCCGTGTCATCACTGCTAGCGAACACTCATCGCGCTTTATACAGGTTTATTGCCACGTTGACCACAATCTTGCCCAATACTAAGAATTCTAGTTCGGAAACAGGTTAGAGATTCTTGGAGGCCACAAAAACAGTCTAGAACGTTTCCCCATACGATCCTGTCAACGCGGCTTAACACTTACGCCCAGTCGGAGGAACCGGCGTGCAGCCAGCTTAAATTGCAGTTTTAGTTGCTGAAAGGAAAGAAAGCTCTGCTTGTCATTGTCAAACGCAGTAAAAATTAACACATGAATAGCACATTCAGGATCACCAGGTACGCGGCAATATACCGATAAAGTACGAAGTTCTATGGAGGAGGAGGGACAATTAGAGAAAAACGCGCCATTGGTGACTTGTCCTACACTGCCTTGCATTCTTCAGAACCATAGCCTATGAACCTTACACCAGGGTGAGAAATAATGGAACACACTCCTTATACTCCACTCTCTTGAAACCAAGACTGCCGTAGTTTAGGTGACGAGCAATTCCATAATATAATACACACACTGACGATATCCCCAGTAAACTCGTTTGTAACGCCAGTCTTGTTTTGGTAAAGGAAAAAAAATGTCGCGTTACTGTTTTTGTTGGTCATACAATTTTCTCAGTGACGTCGTCGCCTGCGTTCCAACGCTCTCTCCTCAGATGCTTCTTCTTGTTGTTGCAGACCGAATAATCTCGGTGCTTGCGTTTTCAACGCGTGCCTTGCCTTCGAAAGCTCTCGCTTTCGTTGTACGCTGCGTTCCGCATGCGTTTACTCGGTGAATTCAGACCTCTCCGTTCCTCGTCCCTTAGCAGCTTTTTAATCCGTAAGAATTCTTTGGCCACCTCCCCGGCGACATCACGCGAGAAGCGTACTGCCTCGTATATGCACGTAAATGCGTATAAGTTTAAGACATTTAGTCTTTGTGATAGTGTAAATATATATGATTGGTAGCTTTTAGAAATTTAGAAATATCTAAGGCAAGAGCAAGAAGATAAGACCCATAGATATACATAGTCCTTAGAAAATGCATGGGGAAGGTTGTACTAGGGGTAAGAAAACTAAGATTTGAGGATGGTTGAACATGATTTTGGGGCTAGGGGACAACTTGAAATTTGCTTATTGGACCACTGAAATTTGGGGGGTATCCAACTTGAAATTTGCAAGTGGGCCAACTTGACATTTGTGGATTAGCCAACTTAAAATATTGGGCGGGCCAAATTTAAATTTCAACCTGGGGCAACAGTAATTTGGGAATGGACCAGTTCAAATTTAGGCGGGAGCCAGCTGAAATTTCTGGGGTGGGCTAAGTTAAATTGGAGGTTGGGCCAACTTGAAATCTGCGGTGGGTGCACTTGAAATATGCATATGGGTCAAATTAATTTTAGGGATTGGTGAACTTGAATTACAAGGTGGTGGTGGCCCAACTGAAATTCGGGGAGAGACGAACTAGAGATTTATGAGTGATCAAATGTCGAGGCGCGCTTGTTCTCAGTGTTTTGATTGCATTGGTACGATTGCACTGAAGAAGCTGCATGGGGTGAGAAATTCCGACAGTTGTCTGCTTAAACCTAAGTATCCTTTGCCGCCGGAAAGTCCATGTGTAGACGTGCATGAGCTAGGAAAAGCAAGTAAGAAAAACTAAATAAAAACAAAGTCACAGCGGAGCAAAACAATGCTTACGCTTCAGTGGACAATTCTCTGGATATCTGCAGCTTTATGGGGATTCGCATACTCACAAAATTTTCATTTCAAGGTAATAAAAACAAGAACGTCTTCTGAAAATCGTAATTTTCCCGGCAATGATGTGCCGGAGGGAGGTATCCCGATGTCGAGTGAGCCAATCGCGAGTAAATTCTATCGATGGATTGGACCGCAGAGTTTCATACAATAAAATTCCCAGGGTCTCTTGTGTTATCCCTAAAACGAAGGCGAGTGACCAAGTGCCAATGCATGAAAGACGGACTCATGCCGTACACATTGCTTATTCGCTTAGTCACTGTTTATTCGCTTGGTCACTCCTTTATTTCGCTTCGTGTACTTCGCTTAGTCATCGGTGTTAATTCCAAGGGCGAAGGTGTCACTCCCACACTAGGTCATGGCTTCGAGCGCCTTAGCTGTATCTTAATTATCTGCGCCTGAATTAACTTCGCATTTATTAACACTGATCGTCGTGGGTTCAAGTGCCCTAGCTCTAGCAAAATTACTTCGCCCTCATTAACACCAAAGTTCACGGCCTCAACTCTCACAAAGTGTTGTGGTTGACCTTCAGCCAAAGTTCGAGCATTCGCAGCCGTAATTTACGCCAAAGGTTGTGGCTTCATCTCCCACCAAAGTAGAAGGTTCGCAGCCTTTACGTACCTTTCGTGTCTTCAATGCTTTTTCGGTCATGGTTGACTTACCAATGACACGTATGGCTTTCGCCTGAATAACTAAAGCGAACTCTGGCGCTGCAAAAATTCGGCCAGTATCGGAATGATGGTTAATGCGCGGATCTGTCTTACCATCATGCTTGTGGCTTCAGCCGTTTTAGAGTGCAGCTCTTTACGGCGTCCAACATTCAATGTTTTCGGGGCGATTCGTCACCAGGCGTCGCTCGGCGTCGATGGTGAGGGTGGCGTGCTCAAGAGGCACCAGGGGTGGCTTGCAGGAACATTTAACATCGAAAATAATCACGAATTTACTAACGCGTTCCCAAGATCCATAGACAACGCCAAGCGCGCACAAGAACGCGTTCTACAATTCGGTAAAACTTCCGTTATTAAATGTTCGTGCAAGCCGCTCCATGTCTCGCCACCATACCGCTGGAAGCGACTCGATGAGCGCAGACCAATCACAGTGCACGTGCGACTGGTGCGCCTAGTCGCGCGTTAAGGTGGAGATGCCAAACGACGCAACGCCAGAAAGCGTTGTTAAAAACTACTGAATGTGGGGCGGCCTTCAGGTGCCCGTTGCTGTGTTCAGTGTTAGAGTCATCGGCATCCCTCGTCCTCACCGAGTGAACGATCACAGCGAAGGATAAAAGAGCGAACGCGGAGTGCGGCGGGGGTTGAAACACGGCACTAGAGAAGAGAGCGCGAGGAGGAAATCGGAGGATGATGTATGGGGTTTTTTGGCGCAAGGGCCAGATATGACCAAAGAGCGCCATACACATGGTGATCGGTTTTCAATGAATTGTTCGTGAAGTGAAGAAATGTACTTCGAATGGTGGATGTGGCATGGCTGTAAATAGGCCTAAAATCAGTCGCTCTGGATTGCGTAAAATATATAAGTATTAAAACAATGACAATGACCAGAGGTGTGAACTATGGAACTGTCATGTTACACGCGGGTGATGAAACAAAACATGTAGTGAATGCAGCACTGATGTCTCTCACAAGGGCCCTTGAATGCAAGGGCTTGGAGACACGTGCTATGCTAATGTAACAGACGCAGCAGGAGCCTCTGCTAAAAGGCCATACTACGTAACACTTGGTCTGATAATGTGCAAAGTTTGAATGTCGTTTAAATAATTTAAAACTGATGTGGTGTTGAATAACGGGTTCGAGCCGAGAAATTGTGCAGGATGTAATGGGATATGGTGTTGATACGCCAAGGGAAAGTGCTTTTTTCTCTCGCATTCTGTTTGCCTACATTCCACGAGGACGTGGATGACCGTTAGTCTCTTACCACATCTACCACATGTAGGAGGTTCTTGTGGGGAAGGAGGAAAGGCTACCCGGTCAAAAAATCCGTCAGGGCTATCTTAATGGACTTGTAGAATTCTTGAAGGTCTGTCAGGAATTCTTACAGGTACTCTCCCAATACCAATAGGATTCTTAAAGGTCAGTCAGGAATTCCTACAGGCACTCTCCCAATAGCAATATGATTCTTAAAGGTCAGTCAGGGATTCCTACAGGTACTCTCCCAATACCAATAGGGTTCTTAAAGGTCAGTCAAGAGTGTCTATATGCACCCTCCCAATACAAACAGGGCTCTTAAAAGTCATGTAAAAACTCTTACAGGCAACCCTCCAATGCCACTAAGAGTCTTGTCGTTTATTGGAGATCCTTTACATGTAGCTTTTGTACACCATGCAGTAGGGCGCTTAAAGGTTAGATAGATTTCTACGGGCATCATGACCGTCCGAAACGAAAACGTCCGCGCAGCCGATTAACCGAGTTGAACGTGTAAAACCTCATGAAAAATCTGCAGTAATCGAAACCGCGATCAGTCTTTGTTTAGTGCTTTTACTTTTATTTAGCCTTTGTGGTGCCGAAATCGGCAGATGCATGAGGCAACTAGCAACCGAGTGGCTTTCCGCAGTACATCGGTGAATGATATTTCTTCACCTCATGTTAATTACGGTTACACAATAACATGAGTTGCGCTACCTAAAGGGTGTCGAGGAGAGCAGAAACTAATTGCCGCTATTTTAGCACAGCTACCGCGTGAGTATATTATGTATAGTATATATAAGCGACATCACAAACTTGGGCCAGTTAGAAGCGGAATGAAGGCTGCGCTACAATATTTTTCGGTGACTTGTCATCAACTCATAAGCTCAGCGGGTGATTAAGATCTCGTACTCTATTTTTGTGGCTGCCGAGCAATACACCATGCATCTATGCGTTGCTCTTTTGCACCACTGATTGCATCAATGTAACGACAAAACCGAACTGGTCATGTCGAGTGCAAATAAAGCTTCAATTTCCTTAATTTTGTTTGTCCTGTTAAAAATGGAGTGTGGAATGCGCACATGCCTGCCTACTGACTGGCATACAAGCTGCCCAGGTGGCACGTCAGGTTGGGCCAACGTTGGAAACATATTGACACTTCTTGGCCCAATGACGGCCTAAGATTAACAGCATGGTTCCAATATTGGCAGTGCCATTCTGGTTCCTGGCCCAATGTTGGCCTAAGGTTTACAGCGTGGTGTCAATATTGGCTGTGCCATTCTGATAGAGATCCAATGTTGGCCCACTTTACACAGTCAGTAAACAATATTGGCTGTGCCATTCTGATAGAGATCCAATGTTGGCCCACTTTACACAGTCAGTAAACAATATTGGCACTGCCGTTCAACAAGGCGGGAATTATTGGACCGACTTTCGTATGGATTTGCAAATATGGGTTACTAGTTGGATTTCTTTGGAGGACATTGGCCCGTAATAAGCTAATTTTCGCCTTGTCGGCTTTTAGTGCTCTACGACTTGCTGAGATTGAACAACGTGTTTTGAAAACTAACGCACTGATCACAGGCACGTTGCGCAGGAACCAAAAATATGTTCTCCCATGTCAACTCCATGAATGGTACACGGCCATTATTGCACTTCTCCTTTACCGAAATGTGTCCCCTAAAGAGAAAAGCCAGTGTACCACGTAGCAAGCAGGGGAAGTCGCATAAATTTAGCCGCTGTTTTATTGATCGTGAATAAGAACTTGAGCTTAACATAAGAAGCAACGGTATTGCGAATTTGCCTGCGCATTGTATTTTTTGCATGTACGCTCCGCGGCTTTAGTGGGTCAAGATTCTGAGGAGAATCGAGAATTACAGTGCCTCAGAGCTGATGGAACCGTTTTATATTGCATCGAGAATGAGCGCATATGCATTAGTGAAACTATTGTTTGTTTGTTTAGCATGCATGGCATGTTGCGGCGACATCATGCTCCTATTCTATTTGTTTGTTCGTGCATGTGTAGTAAGCTCCTCGTATGAATGCCCCTGACAGAAAAAAAATTAATTGCACGTTTTGGCATTTGCGTGTCAACAACCTCTTGCATTGCCTTTAGTAGGCACGGCGCATTCCGGATTTTTTTTTCGGCCTAGTTTTCCGTCCTTCAGCCCCCCATTGCCTCTCCCCCACGCACCCAGGTGAGCCTGGTCAATGCTATCAGTCAAGCGTTCAGACAGCCATAAGCTGCTGTGTCGAATTGGGTGCTCTCAGAAGGATGGGGAAATGCCGCGGGGTCACTATTGTCCTCCTTGTCGCCCTCCATCGCTGCCACCCCAAAACCCGGTCGGGCTAGGTTCAGCGGGGGAAAGTGGCGTTTACGCCGCATTCTTCGTTCACCCTTTCCTTTCGCTCTTTCCTTCTATGCGTCGCTAGCACGCCGACTGGGTGCAACACCGCCTGGGTGCTTGCCGTCCGTTTTTGCCAGCGCACTCCTCTCGTGAAAAATGCTCGCTTGCGCTCGTCATTCCTACTGAGACGCCTACATACTGAAATACGCAGCAATATGGCCACGAAATTTTGTGAGTGTTAGAATTAATATAGGCGAAACAACAATTAGAAAAATTACCGACGATTACGTTACTTCCTAATGCGAAATTTGAGCGCAGCAAATAAGCTGTTTCACCTTTTCGATAGATTGAGGCAAAGAAATCGAGCAACACATGCATGCGCTATCACAGAATTTTTTTTTTATTTTTCACACGTATTCTTTTAACAAAGACTCCACTAACAGTTCTTGACAGTCATGAAGGAAGCTTTGTGGTCGGAGAAATAGACTGATATATGTTCGACTTGGTACACCAATGCTTGATTCTCAAAGACGAGATCTATACAAGTGCCTCGCGAGGTTGTCACAGCCGTGGGACGCGTTACGAGCGAGAGGAACGGGATGTTCTCCCGCATAAGTGTTAGGAAATTGCTGTTTGTCTTTATGTCAACATTAAAGTCCCCCACTACTAACATCGGTGTGGATCGATGGACGGTTAATGCGAGTTGCGGGAAGTGCACGACGTCTTTCGTGAGTGCGGTAGCGGACTCACGAAAGCGGTATCAGTCGGTCGCTGCTAGCGCTGGGGGGATGAAAGGGGGGCGGAGCTGGTTACGAGGCCGACGATAACGCCGACGACGACGCGAAACCCAGGAACGGACGCCAAAGAGCCATTTGTGTAGCCAGCCCTCCACCACAGTGTCTCCTCCTCCCTTCCATCATCCTCCCTCGCCCGGAGAGCCGACAGCGCGCATGCGCGGCGGCGGAGCAGATTCGTCGGCGAGCTGGTTACGAGGCCGACGACAACGCCGACGCCGACGCCGACGACGACGCGAAACCCAGGAACGGACGCCAAAGAGCCATTTGCGTAGCCAGCCCTCCTCCACAGTCTCTCCTCCTCCCTTCCATCATCCTCCCTCGCCCGGAGAGCCGACAGCGCGCATGCGCGGCGGCGGAGCAGCAGATTCGTCGGCGAGCTGGTTACGAGGCCGACGCCGACGACGACGACAACGCCGACGACAACGCCGACGACGACGACGACGACGACGCGAAACCCAGGAACGGACGCCAAAGAGCTGCGCTCTAAAAAAAGTTGGCGCTCGTGGCCACCGTCTTCGATGTGGGATGAACTCGGATACAAAGAAGCCTGGATCATACAATGGTGAGTGCATTTGTTTTGCGCATGTTATAAGTTTTATCAGAAGCAATATCACCCAAGCTATATCACCCAAGCAATATCACGCGGTATATATATTACTGAAACAGGCCTGGCTAATGTAGAGCGCCTGTAATTAAATAGCTCTTTTTATTTGCAGTCTTTGAATAGTGCCTGGAGTAGAACCACGTGTAAATCTCTGTGAATTTCACCCAAATTCCAGGACTATGATTTTATCAAACCACGCGTGCGGCCTGATCCTGCTAGTGATACCGAGGAACCGCGCTTCTTCTTACTGGTATAGGTCAAGCATCATTTCCAGCTGACAGTATTTCTTTCTTTTCGTATAATAAATGCTTCTTTTACTAGTGTTTCTTGACGGAACTTCTCGGTTTCCACATTAAAAATTTCGCACGAAGGCCGCATTGTGTCTACACAGTCTGAAACTAGGCTTTTTGTGCTGCAGCAGGTTTTGCTGCAATTTTTAATTTTAAAGTGTTACGCTGACTAGGTGTGAGCTGCAAACAAAGCGGACGGATCCTGCGCATTTTATGTCTGTTCTAAATATTACGTTAGACCTTGTACAAGGTATGCCATATATGTCGAAATATCAAGAAGTGTTACCTGACAAATCTCTTGCAAGAAAGTTTCTTGATTCACCCCTTCGAACTCTCTGCTCAGACTTATAATATTGTGGCAGTATGGCGATTTTTGAAATGTAAACTCTCCCACATACATTTGTCATACCAACATCTCTGACAATGTTTCTTTTCATTTTACAGTGCAAACATTTCCTCCAAGTAATGGTGAAGTCGCTATGGGATATGGTGGCAATATCAACGAAACCACCGCGTTATCGTGGTCCTCGGGGGCCTGATAAGCCCGCTGTCATCCAAGCACTGACAAACCTGCCTACCGACGTCAGCCCCCTGCCCTGAAACCCCTGGCCAGCCCACCGTCCTCGGCACCTTGCCCAATTCCTATCCTGAGGGCAGTGCCTGTGAATAAACTGTTCGAAGATAACCGAGCGTCACCCATCTAGGTCCACGGAAAATGCCTGTTTGTGAAAATTTATTCGCAAATAAACTGTCATAAACGTCAATTTCAGTATTCATTTATTATTATTTGCAATCATATATGACTTCTGCTTCCTGACATTTTTTTGTCGAGCTTTCCTAGCTACTATTGAGGAAGACGGTAAGGGGACAATTGCTACAAAAAATGCCGCTAGCAAAATGTTTGCGGTAAGAATATGTGCGTGCTCTAAAGCCAGCATATCTAGAATATTCGTCGTGCAAAGGGCATTGGCTCAAAGCTGGCATTAAGAATGGCAACGATATGGCTCAACACTGGTACTACGCTGGCAGCACGATGGCTGCTGCATTGGCATAACATTGGCCCAATCTTGGCTTTAGCGCTGGTCCTACGATGGCTGCTGCATTGGCATAACATTGGTCCAATCTTGGCTTTAACGCTGGGCCAGCATTGAATTGGGTTGCATTTTGCCAATATGCCAACATTGGTCAAACATTGGTACCAATTTCTGCCAGCATTGGGCCATGGTTGGACCAATGCTGGTGTGCTGCCTGGGTGGTTGAGACGCACAACAAGAATGTTATTCCTTCAGCCTGCGTAGGACTAGCTGTGCCAATATGTCTTAAAATTGATGCAATCATGCATTTGTGCCATTAATGGAAAACTAATAGGGACCGATGGATTGGTAGACTGGTAGACACCAATAGACTGGTAGCCCATCAGACTGGTAGACCATCAGACTGGTAGACCATCAGACTGGTAGACCATCAGACCGGTAGACCATCACACCGGTAGACCATCAAGGTCCGAAATTACGTATAGCCATCAGACATGTAAGCCAGTAGCTTGATGGAATTTTTGACTGGGTAGCACTATTTTCTGCAACCCGGGCGGGAGCACGGCTCAGCGCTAGCAGAGTAGGGACATCGGATTAAAAGAGAGAGAGGGTAGGAGGGAGAAAGGTAGAAGGTCGTCCTAGCAGCATCAGAGCAGCCCGGCAGGGGGTTCAACCGGAGGAGTAGGCTGACAATAAGTCTAACTCCAGGAGGTTACTGCGAATATATGAGGCGGGAAGCGGAGGAGGAGAGCGTGGCGAAAGAGTGAGGAGGAAAGCAGACTGCCGCCCGAGTCTACGACATGGCGCCACAGTCACGTACGCCGCAGTGCGCGGACGACCTCATTACTAAGGCATGCAGCGAATGCTTGGGGAGCACATCCACTGTTACGAAATACGGAAACAAAGCGCTGGATTGTGCTTCGGAGCGAGACGCGCCGTTCCCGTTTTCGCGCCTTCTTTCTGAACAATGAGCGACGCAACCGGTGGAATTCAATATGCCTAAATAGCGGCGCTCAAATTTTGCATTATGGAGCAACATAGTCATCGGTGAATCTTATTCTAGCTTTATTTATTAGGTTTCATTGGCCTTCGCTGTCCTACATTTCAAAGCTATCTATATTTGCATATGTATGGTTGAGCAACACTGGGGATGAATTGCAACAAATGACTGAGGGCCTTAGCAGATAAATTATTAGAGTAAGTTTGAAGCTTGTTACCCAGAAGACAGCAGTAATGTTCAGTAGTCTGGCAAGGAAGCAAGAATTAATGTTCGCCAGTGACCCTCCAGGATAAGTGCAATAGTAGGTTTATTTAGGTCAAATACTCACGGAGCACCTAGTAGAAGGAAATTTACTGCAGAAAAAAATGGGTTGTAGTTAGTACGGCAGGCGTAACCTAATTCCTGATTGGAAGCTTCGCCCTTTCGTCGAAAAGTGTACAATCTATGCATTCTACCAATTAGAACATACGGGGCCGAAACTTGGAGATTAACATAGCTCGAGAACAAGATAAGTACCTCGAAAAGATGAATGGAACAAAAAACCTAAGCCTAATGTTTAGAGACAGGAAGACAACGGTATGGATGAGAGAGCAAACCTCGATGACATTAGGGGGAGGGGGGAATGGAGCTGGACAGGCCATATAATGCGCAGGGCAGATAATTGGGGGACCGTTAGAGTTACAGAATGGGTACGAAGAGAAGGGAAGGACTCTCGATGATGGCAGAAAATCATGTTGAATGATGAAATTAGCAAATTTGAGCGCGAAAGTTGGATTCAGCTAGCGCAAGGTAGGCAATTGGAGAACGCTGGTGACGCTGCCCGGTGTCCGTAGCAGCTATCACTAGAAATGAGAAAAAAATATCCAGTTCCCGCCAGGATAGGTCCCGGGAACGTTGCACATGAGTCAGCTACTGTACCACTGAGCCGAGCCAGCGCTGCCTAGATTGCAGCGGAAAAAATGCCCTATAAGGGCATCCTGGGGAGCAAGGAAACACGCGATACGACATGCGCGCCGCGTAGCGACGATGTGTGCCCATATTTCATTGCATTATTACGCGAGGTAGAACGCGATGTAGCAGATGCGCAGGTAGAGGTGCAAGGCAGTCACAGGAAGTTTCAGGAAGAAAAATGTTTCAGGAGATGTATAGAAGAATGCTAGAAAAACTATACATTGTGTATCTGATTAAATCCACCCGTCTACGTGACAATATCACTGCCGCGTTTAAAAGGGGGCACCAATAAATTATCACCATGATTTTATTAATCTTCATTAGCACCGTATATTGCCACTTGCCTTTCGCTGTGAGATAAGGGCCTCGTAGACAAGCGCCTCGTAAGCCTGTACGTGCGCCCGTTGCATTGCAGTTGCATATTATTACCCCAAGTTGCACGCCATGTAGCAGTTCATCTGGTAGCGGTACAAGGTAGATAGCGATCTCTTCAGGAAGAAAAAGGAAATTATGGACATGTATAGATGCTGATGTAATGTACAACATACATGATATGCCTGAATAATTCAAGTAGGCTAGATTACTATTACCGTTCAGTTTCATAGGGAATGTCATAAAATCTTCATCATTATCAGCATCGTATCATGCCATTTCACATGCGATGTGAAATACGCGCCGTGTAGTGTCAATACGTACAAAGTTTGCATTGCATTTCGCTATATTTTAGCAGGTACCCCGATGTGTAGCAGTTGCATATGCATTAAGCTGGTCGTGGTTGAGCCAAGCAGGCTAGGTGTTTATTTATCACCATATTAAAGGGGATGCCAACAAAATATCATTATCATCATCAAGAACATCAGAAACGTACCATG
Source organism: Dermacentor albipictus (assembly GCF_038994185.2). NCBI lineage: Eukaryota > Metazoa > Arthropoda > Arachnida > Ixodida > Ixodidae > Dermacentor > Dermacentor albipictus. The sequence continues at coordinate 75,256,103 of NC_091829.1, read as the reverse complement.
CCATGGGTCGATGGATGGGACATGTGCGCAACGTAGTCTGGATGCCTTTGTTTACCCTCAGACGTCATGGCGCCTCCTCGCAAAGTACGAACCGCTGCTGAAGCTGATCGTGCAGCTACGTGAGCGGCTGCAACCACCCAACATCAGCAGTCCGCGGTGCACAGGGCAAAAAAGCTCAATGGTTGATTTCCAATCAGCTTGGTAAATACTCAATGATAATATAGCTGTCTTCTTTCATCTAATGACTTGTGCCTAAGTTCAGGTATGAGAGTACTATGCGCACAAACTTGGGGACTGTGTTGAGCCTAACCTCATTGGCCCACGCCGATCGACATTGCCTCAATTTCTGACCCCGGCTCGTAAAAACTGAAGCGTCTGCCGCCAACAATGCATCACCACATACCAACCAAGAGTCACCCGTTTACAAGGAACTTCTGGCGACATCACATGTCAAACTCGACCTCTTGGTTGTCGACTTTGTCGTCTGCCATTATTTCCCAGCAAGGTCTGGGTATACACCTATTTAGCTCATAACACAATGTGATTAATAGCAGAGGATAAGGAAAAGTATGTGCTTTCAGGTGATTGAAGAATATTTTCTAAGAAATACGCTCTACTCTCTACCGTGCACATGGCCGCAGCATTTCGATGGAGGAGAAATGGGAAAACACGCATATACTTATATTTAGGTGCATATTAAAAAAGCCTTGGTGGTCCGAATTGCCACTGTGCCCCACTGCACTGTACCTGACAAATTTTCCACCTAATATCTAATATTTTTTTTACCTAAAGCCTGCTGTTTCGAAAATGCGGCTGACGTGCATGTCCAGAAGAACGTCTTCAGCGAATTTCACACATCCACACAAATCGAAGCTTAACTCCTTACGTAATGAAATTCATTGATTTTTGTTAGCTTAACTGTGTTACCTTCAACGAAGCTACTGCCAGTGGAGTCAAGGCATAACGAGGAGGGCACTCTGGGTACGCTAGACAAACTCACTAGTCGCCCTGGCATCTCTACAAGAGTTTCTCTTCAGCTCCCAAATGTTTCTGGGCAAATGCAAACGGTAATAATAATATAGTGACCTAAAATATCCGCAACCCGTGTCCTTATACGGAGTGGTGCTCTCCTCTTTACGACCAATGCTAGTTTTCTCGTTTCGCTTGATCTAGTACCTGTGCCTGTCCACGACTGAGCTTGATGGTGCACTAAGGCATGACATGGTAATGGTTTTACCGCTAAACACATTACGGTAAATTTGCACAAAAAATGGGGGCAACCGCAGCGGTGGCGCAAAGTTACTCCCTCGAACAATATATTGTATATTGTCAGGTTGACAATATACAATATATCATTCGAAAACTAGTATTACCACGAGCACTTCCGTAGGGAGAAATTTGTAAAGCTCATTCCGCGTATGTTGGATAACTATCGGACGGCCATATTATTACACTTATCTAAATTTGATCCTGCGGTAAAGATTGCGTTTGCAGGCGCCCGAACAAGATCGCGCCGCCATGATGAAGGGAGGCTCCGTATCGCGTTCATTGCCCGTCTCAAGTGAATCGATTCTCGTCATCGGCACATGCGCGGCGGTGCAAAGTAGCAACATGGCGGCGAACTTGCAGTTGCTGATTTCAATGCATGGGTGCTATGGCGAGCGTTTCCTCTAGAGTTGGTTATATTAACCCTATAGGAGAACATTCCAGACTTTTTTTAATGGGATACCAGCCACGGTAGCTTGCTCCTTAAGGGGTTTCGCTGCTAAGCTCAAGGTCGTCCACTCGAACGCGGCCACAGCGCCCGTATTTTTACTGAAGGGAAATGCAAAAAAAAAACATGAGAAGAGAGCAGAATAAAAAAAAAACACTCGTGCCTTAAGGTGCATGATAACCAACCTCAAATTGAAGAAATCACTCCGAGTCCCTCATGTTAGCGTGCCTCATAATAAAAGCCGGCTTTCAGCACGTAAAACCCATCATTGCAATTTCTAGTGCGACGAGCGAGCAAAGTTTCACATGCGTCAGTTTCAGCCATTCTAAAAATTGCGTGGGAAGTGCTGTTTTCCCAACCTGTGCCTGCTCCCTTCCGCTTCACCTTACCATGGCGGAGAAAGTGCTTAGGAGGCTTCGGGCTAGGACGACCCTTACAGTGGCTGTAGTCTCAAAGTGAACTGTTCTCATTTACCACTGGGTGCTACTATCAATACTCTCTAGTACCAGTGGTGGATAGGCAGATAAGTACCACCTAATCTGCAGAAGTCCGTGCTTTCCTAGAAATGCTCGTGTTTCCCACTGCAAGCCGGCCTCCGCTACGATGTCTCCACCAGCTACGACCGCCGGATACGTAACGAGAGATTCCACAAAACTCTACTTCGATTCCTACCCAACACAGCCCTGATAGAACAGATATAATACAGATACACAGATCTAGAATTATGCTTTCGGGGCAAGTCCATATCGCAATAAAAAAAATGGCTGTGGCTTAGCTAAGGTTAAGCCCAGGATGCGAAGCATACTAGCCTTTATTTTAGTTGTTGAACCACTGTTTAGCCTGGTGAACTGCTGTTGCTTGGCTATATTTGGTTCGGCTAGACGGAGAAACAACTCATGCGTTAGCGGGAGGAGCGGGAGTTAGGCCGCAGCACCGGCTGTGCGACAGCAGGCGAGCGCAAGCGTTGAGCCCGGCTTGCAGCTGTTGTGACGTCAGTGCCCTAGCGGGAGGAGCGCGAGTTAGGCCGCAGTACCATCTGTGCGACCGCAGGCGAGCGCACGAGCTGAGACCTGGCTATGTAGCAACGCGGCCGCAAGCGAGCGCACGAGTTGAGCCTCCGCTTTTGCTGCTGTAATGACGTCACATGGTAGCTACGCGGCCGCGCGTGGCGCAGCAAGGAAGAGCGTGGTTGTGCGGCTAGTATGCTTCGCATAAAAGTGCTCACATAGGTTATGTAGCGTTATTATCCAAGTTTCCCAGTGGCTTGGGAAACTTTTACGTCTCTCCAAATTTGCATGTGAGGAAACTGGGCTCGTTTTATGCTGTGACTACATTTGAAAAAAAAGAACCTGGTTTCAGGCGCTCTCCCTCATTTTAACTTTTATGCATAATTTCTAGCATAACCCAAATGTATTGTGGAACAAAACATCGCACTTTATTATATTCCTTGAAAAGAAGGGGCACGTGTGGGTAATGCGCAGACGAAATCAAAACCTTCAGATTTAACCACAGCCTTTGTGGAAAATTACCCATTCGAGCAGGGCGGGAGTGCCTTAAGCTTGTTTCACGAACTGGGTGATGCCGAGTTTAGTACGCTTTCCTGGAACAACTATTACCGAGACCGAGATTAATATTGCTTTCAAGGCCGGGACCCTGACCAGGTCTGGTCATATTGAGCTGACAAGCCCACTGCATATATTATGCGCGCCAACGATCGTGTGTGCTAAGTATTGCGTCATTACATGCTGCGCAAAACGCTTAAATATGAAGCAAAACGTCGTTTGCGGTTCTCTTCGCGGGCGCCACCCTCCCAGTGATAAAGTAGACGTATATCGCGCACGTGCGCCTACGTACGTGGCAGCGCTGTGACGTCGCTCATACTCATAACAGCAGGCATTCAACAAAGTCAAACGAATGCCCCACAGAGCAAGATAATGATTGCCTAAAGCTATGTATTGTTATTTCAAAAGGAACACAGAAAGGAATGAAATGTACAGTCGTGATCAAAACTTCGTGGCCCACGGCATTAGCCAGAAATTAACTATATTCAAGTGCAGCTACGCGGCCTGGAATTCGTTGAATACATTCTATTGGCCAATCGCGCGCGTACGCGTTCGCAGCCGGAATAGCCAGGCTGCGAAACAAATTGAAACTCACGGCACCTTTGGTCCGCAAACTTTTGATCACGACTGTACATGCATGGCACCACACATGCTTGAGGCAAGAAATGAATAACCGTGACGCACCTTACAAAACAACTTGTATTGAAATACTAAGAGATCACTTCAACCCATCATAACAATATCCACTAGCCAGAGCTACTTCACAATAGGTTTCGCGAGGCAAGCTACTTTTAAGCTACCTACAACAACACGCTTGACCATCGAACCCGCGAAGACTGAGTTGTGAGGCCACAACAATTGAATTCAGCTTATTTAAAACGCACTTTCTTCGTAGCCCTACGAGCGCAAAGATGTGTTCTCACCTTGCATAATGCCCACTGGTTGACGGCCAAACTCGTCGCAACGCCCGCTGCGTGCAAGTGCTCCCTGCGTTAAGCTAACCACATCTGGCGGCGACGCTGCTTCTGATGCTGTATGCAAGCGACAGTGTAGAGCAGGCCGTGAAAGTTCGTCCACGTCCACAAAAAAAGCAAGAGATGCAAACGCAATGTCGCATTTAAAAACATCTTGATCAGAAATGCTACGCCAATGCACGCCAGCACCGAGCCAAGCATAAAAAAAAAAACGCGAAGCAGCTGCACCGGAAGCGGCGGAAACGCTTCTCTGCATTTCGATGTGCGACACCGCGCGCGCCACCATCGCACAAAGGGTAATGCGCTACATGTAAACGCTGGCGCATCGCCTTACACGTGATGCGCTGCTGGAGAATTCATGGAAATGTAGCTCATGATTACACATGTAAGCCCAGAAGAATGAAAAGAAACGGCCTACGCCTAACACATAAGACCATACGGTCACTGGAGCCAGCAACCTAATTAAACGCGCACCCTTGGTACGTTACACAAACTCCATAGTTGCGCAACGATCTCTACACTCGTTTCTGATATGTTCCCGAACGGAACTTACTTATGCGAATGGTGGATCAACACTATTTAAGTAATATATCCGCAGCCTGCGTCTTTATATGGAAAACTTCTATTCTTCTATTGAAAAATGCTTGCCTTGTTGTTTCGCGTTATGGAATATATTTACCCGTCCACTACGTAGCTTGACAGCGCACCAAGGCATGACATCGTAATGATTCCACTGCTAAACAAAGAGTAAATCTGCGCGCAGTGGCAGTGAGTGAGTGAGTGTCAACTTTATTATTAGAAGGGGTAAGGGATAAGGGAGGCTAAGCTACGTAGGCTTCCAGGCTGTGCTACACGATGGAGTCTTCAGCTCGTGCCAGGACCCGTGTTTGGATGTCTCGGTCGGTGCTGGAGAGAAGGGCCTCCCATTGTTCGTCGGTGGGGGGTGGCGAGACGAGGTCGGTGGACGGGGAGTCTTCCGGGCAGCCCCAGAGGATGTGGTTTAAGGAGGCAACGTCGCCGCACAGGCAGCAGCGTGGATCAATGACACCAGGGTGGATGTGCGAATACACTAGGGGGCATGGAAAGGTGCGGGTCTGGAGGCGACGCCAGGCGATCTCGGACCGCTTGGGAAGACTGCCATGTGGGGGTGGGTAGGCGTACCGTTCGAGGCGATAGTGCTGGGTAATGTCGTGGTAGGTGACCAGGGGCTCCGGCACCGGGGCGTCCGACGCGGAGAGGCCCACCGCTCGGTCGACGAATCCTCGAGCGTGTTGGTGAGCCGACTCGTTGCCGGGGTGACCCGAGTGGGCGGGAACCCAGACCAGTTCAATGTGACTCGGTTCGTCCTCCAGTAGAAGTGGGCGAAGGAGCCGTAAGGTGGTAGGCGAGACGAGACCTCGGGCGAAATTGGAGATGGCGTGCTTGGAGTCGGAGAGTATGACGCTGGCGTCGGTCGAGGTGGCGGCTAAAGCGATGGCCGCCTCCTCAGCCTCGACGACGTAGGGCATTCGAACGGTGGCGGCCGTGATTGTCGGCCCCGAGGGTGCCGAGGAGGGCGAGACGGAGACGACTGCGAAGGCGTCCCCGGGCGAGGCGTATCTGGCCGCATCCACGTAGGCGATGGCTGGGTGGTCGGCGTACTTGGCGTGAAGCATGGCCGCACGGGCTTGGCGACGGGCGTCGTGGTGTCCCCGGAGCATATTCTTGGGTAGAGGCTTGATGGAAAAGGCTGCCCGAAGAGCATGCGGTAGTGAGACCAGGTCTGGTGGGTGAGAAGACGTGTCATGACCGATGGAAGAGAGGATGTAGCGACCGGTCGGCGAACGATGAAGGCGTTGCAACTGAGCGATGCGGTGAGCTTCGATCAGTTTGTTGAGCGTGTTGTGGACTCCCAGGCGGAGGAGACGCGCCGTGGACGCAATGGGGGGAAGGCCGAGAGCAGTCTTGTATGCATGGCGGATGAGGACGTCGACCTTGTCGCGTTCCGATTTGAGCAGACGAGTATAAGGAAGGCCGTACGTGAGACGGGAAACGACGAAAGCGTCGACTAGGCGGAGGAGATCGTGTTCGCGCATGCCGATGCGCCGCGCTCGGACACGAGCGAGCATGCGCGCGGTTTGCTGAACCGAAAGCGAGAGCTGGTCGATGGTGTGAGCATTATGGCGGTTTGACTGTACTATCAGCCCGAGCACCCGGAGATGCGAGACGACGGGAACGGGAGTGGAATTGGCGTGAATCGTGATGGTGGAGTGAGGCGTCTTGTGGCGACGCCGGTCGGGGGGCCGCATGAGGAGGAGGGCGGATTTGGCCGCCGAGCAAGCGAGACCGGCCGCGTGCACGTGACTCGTGACGACGTCAGTTGCGCGTTGCAACGTCTGCTCAATGTGCCCGTCGGAGCCAGACGTGACCCAAAGAGTTACGTCGTCCGCGTACAGGGTGTGTTTCAGATCGGGGATACCGTCGAGCTTGTCGGGAAGTGAGCGAAGGGCGAGATTAAAAAGAAAAGGTGACAAGACGGCGCCCTGAGGGGTACCACGAGATCCAAGCGCATACGTGGGAGACGAGAGATCTCCCACGATGATTTCGGCCGTGCGGGCCGTGAGGAAGGAGCGAATGTAGTGGTAGGTGCGAGAGCCGGGGTTCATGGTGGCGAGTTTGGTAAGAATAGCCAAATGGGAGACGTTGTCGAACGCCTTGTGAAGGTCGAGGCTAAGGAGAGCCTTAGTGTCCGAGAAGGTGGGCGGATCGAGAAGGTCGTGGTGGAGTTGCAAGAGGACGTCTTGTGTGGAGAGGTGGGGGCGGAAACCAATCATGGTGTGGGGAAGGAGGTGGTGAGCGTCTGTGTACGTTTGCAAGCGAGCTAGGACGACGTGCTCCTTGAGCTTGCCGACGCAGGAAGTGAGTGAGATGGGCCGGAGGTTCTCGATTCTGAGTTTCTTGCCCGGCTTCGGGATGAAAGCCACGCGAGCGTGTTTCCACGACTGGGGGAGGTTGCCGGAGCGCCAGCACTCATTCAGGAACGAAGTGAGGGCAAGGACCGAAGGGGCATCAAGATTTCACAGAAGTTTGTTGGGGATGCGATCTGGACCGGGGGCGGAGGTGGTGCGGAGCTTGTGTAGCGCCGCGTAGACTTCAGCTTCCGAGATATCGGCATCTAGTTCGGGGTTGGGGGCCCCGGAGTAGGACGCGAGAGGGGGAGAAGAGGTGCCAGGGGGTGGCAGCTGGAGGTATCTGGCGGCCAGGTCTGCTATCAGCGACGGTGTGTCGCCGGGGTAGGCCCGGACAACGCGTTGTAATTGTTGCCGAGCGACGGACTTGGCGGAAGCAGGGTCGAGGAGGTGGCGGAGGAGATGCCAGGATTGCTTGCAGCCCAGCTGACCGGAGATCCCTGAGCAAAGCTGCTCCCACTGTTGGCGGGCGAGCACAGTTGTGTGATGCTCGATCTCGCGATCGAGGTATGCGATGCGGCAGCGCAGGCGACGGTTGTGACGTTGCTTATGCCAACGGTTGGTGAGGCTCGTGCGAGCGGCTAACAGGTGGGCGAGGCGAGAGTCAATTGCCGGATGGTCCTCCGTGGTGGGGATCGAGGCGGTGACCCCGTCGAGGTCCGCCAGTAGCTGGTCGGTCCACATCGAAAGGTCCTCGATGTCGGGGGTGGCAGAGTGCAGCCGGCGCGCTCGGAAGGCATCCCAATCCGTATAGCGGGTCGTGTGTGGGCGCGGCTTGCACGGAGAGGTACGGGCTTGGATGGCGAGGACGTAGTGGTCGCTGCCCAGGGACTGATGTGTATTGGACCAGCGCGCGTCGTGCACGTAACGGCAAAAGCTGAGATCCGGAGTGGTGTCGCGGCACACGCTGTTGCCGATGCGCGTGGGTTGCGTGGGGTCGGTGAGCAGGGAGAGGTGGAGGTGGTGTGCGAGCTGCCACAGCCTCGTGCCGGGGCCATCGGCCTTGGAGTAACCCCAGTCCGGATGCCTGACGTTGAAGTCACCAAGAACGAGGAGGGGGGATTTGGCTGCTCTCGCTGCAGCGGCACGGAGCAGAGCAATGAGCGACAGGTCTTTGGTGACGCGTGGGGGGATGTAAACGTTAAGAATGAAAAGAGAGGGGTCTTCACGTCGCTGAGGTAGGACCTCAATAAAGACATGGTGGACCGTAGGGAAGGGCAGATCGGCTCGATTGACCGTGAGCGTCCGCCGAGTGAGGATGGCCGTGACGGGATGGGGCAGGGGGTGATGAGCTACTTGGTCGTGGGCGACGTAACCCGAGAGGGAAGTGGTGGCGTGAGTCTCCTGTAGTACGATGACATCAGGAGATTCCGAGGGGTCCAGTTGTTGAAGGTGTAGAAGGAGGTGGTCACGCTTTGGGCGAAAACCACGGCAGTTCCACTGCCAAACGGTGACGACAGAGCGGTCAGCCATGATTAGTAGCGGAGGAAAAAGGTATTGCCTCGGCTGGTGCTTGCGACGGTCGGGCGGCAGAGGATGAGGTGGTGCGGACGTGGAGCGGTGGCTTGGCTCGGATGGTTGCGAGCATGGAAGCTTGAACGCTATCGACCTGCTCTTGGAGAGATTGGAAGGAAGTGGCGGGGGGATAGGCAGTGAGGTCCGTGCGCACGGCGTTGAGGGCTTCTTGTTGTGCCGTGAGAAGCTGTTATATAGAGTTGAAACGGCTATCCAGCCGTTTTTCGAGGTCCACCAGGGTGGTCTTGATGGCTGCCTGAACCTCTTCGGAAAAGTGGAGAGATGCAAGGGGTGTGTTGGGTCTGCGGCGTTTGCTAGTGCCTCCTTCGGAAGTCTGAACATTCATGTCAGAGGAGGAGGCGATTGAGGAGGGCAGACATGATGGGAGCGTGATGGCTGCCTCGAGCTTCTCCTCAAGAGCTCGCAGTTGGGCTTGGAAGGATTCAATTTGGGTCTTCTGTGCCGCAAGTTGCGCGGTTTGTGCAGTGAGCTGCTGTCGTAGGGAGGCGTTTTCCTGCTGCAGTGCGACGACCTGCGGCGAGGAGGACGCCGAGGGAGCGCCGGGGGGGGCCGCGGGACCACGTTGACTGGGTGGGCTTAGAGGCTGGTTTGGGCGCCGCTGGAGCGAGGGGCGGGAAGTCACTGGTCGACTTGGAGGGCGGAGACGGCGGAGGACCGCGTGCCGTTTGCTTCGGGGGTTGAGGGCGCTACACGTAGCGGTGCTTACAGTTCGAACTATGCGTGGAGTGATTCCCGTTGCAAACGATGCAGCGGGGGGTGCAAGTCGGGGGCGAGCCCTCGAGTGGTGGGGGGTGAATGTCGCCGCAACGACGGCACCTGTCCTGCGGTGGCTTGGGGCACACGTCGGTCCGGTGGCCAGTCGAGCGGCAGTTGAAACAGGCCTCCACCTTGTTGTGGAAAGGGAGGAGGCGAAGGTGGACTACATGGTAGAAGATCCACCGGGGTAGTTTGGGGTCCGTGAGGGTGACCAAGATGTGGGGAGTCTTGCCCATACGGCGGGCACCCACAATAGAAAGTGCAGGATTGCTTGCCTGCAGATCGTCAAGGATGGCTTCATCCGTGAAGTCGTCGAAGGCGTGGTAGAGTATGCCCCGTAGGGCGTCGTCCGGCGGTGGGGCGTAGAGGTGGATGGCGAAAGTGGTGCCGGACACCGTGAGGGAAGTGATGCGGAGGTAGGCTTGAGCGCGAGCCGATTCCGCTACGCTGAGCGTAAAGGTGTTGTTGACCGGGTGGATCCGCACCGTGTCGCGAGATGCGGGCGGGAGGTCTTGCAGGCTCGCTGCTTGCAGCAAGGCGGTGTATAAATGCCAAGGCTGGAGTTTGGTGAGGTCGACGGGGGTTTTGGGGCGGCCGACGATGTGAATCGTGTCGGCCGGGAGGCGAGGGAGTGGAGCGTGACGGCGGGGCTGAGGAGGCGAAGCACTTGCCTGCTTCGAACGCGGCGATTTAGCTGCGTCGGCGGCGGCGAGGCGCAACGCTGCGCGGCGTTGCTCTTGGGCGCGGAGGCCTGGCGTCTGCCAGGAAGCATCCGAAAGTTCTTCGGGGGTCACCTCTTGTCCTTGGACAGCGATCTCCATGGCGGTGGGCAGCCGGGAGATGAGCGACGAGGCAGCGGCGGGCGGCCGGGTGGTCGTCCCTTCGTCTGCGCGCTAGCGTGCGGGCGGCCGCACTCGAGCTAGGCCGGATAGGCCTAGGTCGGCGCACGGCGTGGTCAAGGGCTTCCCAAAACTCTCCTGGGCCACCCCGGGCGAGTATTGGTATACGAGTGGTATCGAAATGATCCTGACGACTTGCTTCACCCACTCGTGAAGAAACTGTCCGGATAGGGATAAAAGAACCGGCACGAGGGCCGAAAATTGGCGGATCCGACGTGAGGAGCGACTGCTCTCGACGCCGACGCCAGCGTCCATCCCGCGCAGTGGCAACCGCAAAGGCGCCGCCAAGTTTCTGCCTCCCATATCTGTCAGGCTAACAGTATTCAACATACGATACGAAAACTACAGCATTTACACGGGCATGTCCACACGGACAATGTGTTCAGCTCATTCCGTGTATTCTTGAGAAATAGCGGATGGCATTTGTAAAACATTTAGCTAATTATTAGCGTGCGTTGAAAGATGCATTTGCGGGCGCCTCAACTAGATTGCGCCACCATGATGAAGGGAGGCTCCGTATCGCTTAGATTGCGCGTCTCGTCTGAATCTCATCTCGTCGTCGGCGCCTTCGCAGCTGCGCAAAGTAGCCGCATGACGGCGTCCTTGCAGTTGCAGATTTCAATGCATGGGCACTAGAGTTGGTTATATCAACTCTATAGGCAAACGTTGGAGCTTGTTTTGTGACTGATACAAGACACGGTAGTTTAGTGCGTAAGGCTGAGCTGAGGAGCTCAAGATTGTCGACGATAGCGACGATACTGAGTTTTTCGACGACAGCGAAATGGAAAAAGTAGATGGAACAAGAAAAAGAAAGAGAAGAACGTTAGAGCACTCAGATTTATGAGCACTTTAAGGAATAAGAAATTGTTAAAGTCGCTCCGAGTCCCTCATTACAGCATGCGTCATAATCAAAGCGGGCTTTCGGTGCGCAAACCCAACATTACAATTTCTAGCGTCATGAGCGAGCAAAGCTTCAAAACCGTCACTTTGAGACCCCATATATATATATATATATATATATATATATATATATATATATATATATATATATATATATATATTGCCTGGCCAAGTGCTGTTATCACACCCTGCGTCTGCTTCCTCCACCTTCACCTTACTAGGGCGGTAGAAGTTGCGGTTAGAAGGCTTCGGGCCGGCGTGTCCTTTACACCGACTGCGGCATGAAAGTGGAATCGGTCGCATTTACCACTGGGTGCTACATGCCCAGTCTGCTCAGTGCCAGTGATGGATAGGCAGGTGCAGCGTACCACCTAATAAGCACAAGTCCAGGCGTACAATCACAACGCTCGCGTATGCTACTGCAAGTTTGCCTCCGCTACAGTGTCGCATCCAGCTATGACCGCCGGATACATGACAACAGATTCCACAAAACACTGTGTCTATTAGTACACTACAGAGGCCTCACCGCACACATATAATACAAATATACATATGAAGAACTAAGCCTTCAGGGCAAGTCGTTATCGCAATAAAACAATATACAGTAAAAGCTCGTTAATTCGAACCGCAAGGGGAAGCCGCTTCAGTTCGAATTAACGAAAGTTCGAACTAACGAAAGCGAAGGAGGGCAACAGTACACTGCGATTTGGAAGCAGTAGGGCATGTCAGAAATTTGGCGTGCCAGAAAGTGATGGCGTGTGCCGCGGGCACACGCCATCTTCAAGTCGAAACTCTGGGTCCGACTGTGCCACACCACCGATGTCCACCGAAACGAACGTTAGCCGAGGCTTAACACCATCTCAATGAATCGCGACGGCCGATACCTCCTAAGCTGAAAATAGAGGTGCACAACCGATGAATACTGCCGAGACAAAGACGCTGAACATGTGAAGGTGGCGAATGCCCTGATTCTTTGGTTCTTGACTGCAAGCGCAGCTGCGCCGTACTTGATTCGCTGTGTTTTGGAGCTTGCCGTGCCATCTCCGCACAACATTAGCAGCTGTACAAGATTTCCAAAGCCTCCGAGATTCGTAACGGGCGAGAAGTCTCGGAGGTTACGTAGAACGGAGAGGCGGCAGCCGCCGCTGCCTTCTGGCTGACCCCGCGTCGGTTAGATTTTTTTCCGATTTTGCCTTCTCTCGCCGTTTTCTCCGTTTCGGAGGCAATACAGCCTTGTGTGTAGGCAGTAGGCGCGCTTCTCTGGCCGTGTGCCAGGCGAGCGTAGTTCGAATTATCCGTGAGGGAACCTTCTCGCGTTCGAATTAACGGACTTTTTTATACATAGACTTCTGTGGAGCTTGGCCGGACCAAATCGTACAGTTCGAATTATCCATAAATTCGAATTATTGAAGTTCGAATTAACGAGCTTTCACTGTAATGAGGGCGTTCTCCAACACGTTATATGGTGTTTATCAACCACGTTTCCGAATGCCTTGGGAAATTTCGCGGTCACGCCTTGTTTGCATAAGGCGAAAATGGGGCTCTGCAGATGTTTAATGCATGGCGAAAATGTTTAGTTTGTAGCTCTGATTACGTTTGGGAAGACAACTGGCCCAACACTTTGTCCATTTTTTTTTATTTTTACGCACGGTTTGTACCATTAGCGAAATTCATTGTTGAACTGAACAAGGCAGTCGATTATTGCTTGAAAAGAAGAGGCATGCCCTGTGTTATAGGTAGACAAAATCAAAAGCGTCAGAATCAACAGCTTTTGTAGCAAATTATGCATTCGATTAGCACGAGAGCGTTTTATATGTGTTTCATGATTGGGGGGCTGCAGAATTTAGTACGCTTTCCTGGGATAACTGTTACTCCCCCCGAGATTATATTGACTTGAAGGCCAGGTCCCTCACCAGGTCTGGCCATTTTGAGCTAACAAGCACACTGCGTGCCACGTGCAATAACGATCGTGTCCGCTATGGCTCAAACAGTTAAATCCTCCTTACCTCAGTAAGGAAGCCTTCATTGCTGTGAGGGCACCTTAAGTCGCCCTGAAAGATTCCTTACTTAGTCCCCCTCGGTGAAGGCTTCCTTGGTACTCCCTCAGCGCAATGTTGCTCCGTAGCTACCTTCACGGGTCCTTACCCTACTCCTGGCGCTAAACGAGACCTTCACCTCATTGAGGGCGGCCGTGACGTTTGCAGGCGCATGCGTGCTGTCGCCCGCCTGCGGAGAAGGGCCAGCACAATTCCAGGAGTTAGCGCTTCTTTTTAATCGCGCGTTCGGCATGAGTGGCGTCTCGCAACGCCTGCATGCAAGTGTTGCAGGAACATATCGAGTATTGCGCTTGACTGCGGTGGTTATTCGCGTTGGGTAAGCACAACAGTGCAAGAGAGCGTCCACGCGTCTCCCTCTTAGCAAATGAATTTAAAGACTATGTGAGTACCGGGCTTTCTTTTTCCTTAATAAAGGCGTTCGTGTTAAGCATATAACAGATGCTCTCGAAACCAGGCTTATGTCGACCGTTCCTTACGTGAGGACGGGCGAAGGGAGTTTTCATAGCACACTTGCTTCCTCCATCGGTCCTTCGCTGTAAGGAGACCCCACGTAAGGTTAGGTAGAGGTCGACGGAAAGGAACATTTCATTGTTTGGTCCTAAGCACTGCATCTTAACTTATATAAATTAACTTAACAAGAACTTAAATTTCAAAACAAACACCCTTTGCCGTTCTCCTTGCGGGAGGCGCCCTCTCAGCGAGAGAGTCGACGTATATGCACGTACATGGCAGCGCTGTGACGTTGGTCAAATTGACACGTGAGTACAACAATTTTTCAAGGCGACATCATTTATTCATTTGCTATGTTCTTTCATTGGATGACTTAGAGTCAAGAGAAATAATAAAGCACGCAAGCCGTAAGTCCGCAAGTTTTTCTTTTACTTCGTGCCGCGTGGCAAGAGAGATGTATTTCCGTTACGTCTCCTTGTTCCCACGTCACGCAGTCGCGCGTGCGGGGAACGAAACTATGTCGTTTTCTCTTGCGTATTCCAGCGCCGCTGTAGTACTGTTTGATCCTCTCACGCCTGTTTCATTGCTGGTAATTACGCCGCCCATCAATTGTTCTCTGGCAGAGCACGCAAAATCACAGGCTGCGTGATACGAGACAGACGAAATCGCAGAACGATTTCAAGAACTGGACGCGCTATGCACTCATAATGGATGTTTCAGATGAGTTTTAAGAAACGGAAAGCTCCTCTCCATAGTTCCTGGCGATCAACGCGAGTGAGAACGCAGCCATCAAGAGAATGCACGCTGAAGCGGCAGCCATGGGTACTGCCATGTTGCCGAACGCTATTTGTTAGTGTGCGTAAACATTCGGTATCTGTGCTCGCACCGTGCTTAGACGCGTACGATCTGTCTTGCACCATTTGCGCATGCGTGAGGCACGTGGTCGCGAGCTTTCACACACCGGCACGGGTACGTGCAGTTTGGCCTTTAGACTCACTCGAGCGCTCACATCAGCACCTCAACAAACACATGCCCGTCAGGGCGCACCATCGACCTCTAAATGCCAAAGCCAATCCACTGACAACCAGGTCCGACGCGCATAACTGATTTCCCCCCCAACTTGTCTGGCCTGATTTCAGGGCGCGCAAATATTACGACATTCGGGACGTCTCTTATCTAAGCTGATGCGAGTGTGACCCAGGGCCGTCCTTCTGCAGCACCTCAAGCCACACTTTCCACAAGCACAATTACGTGAATTTGTTTTGTTTATATATAAAAGCTACGTAATCTTTAGTAACTACCACTTCTCGCACGCATGTTCCATTTCACTGTGCCAGTAGAGGATTTATTAATTTATTCATTGTACCCTAAGGCCATATATTACATTATAGAGGAGAGGGGTTATCATTATAACTATGTGACAAAACATGACAAATAAAGCAAGAGAACACAATTAGCAAAGAAACAAGGATGTGACAAAATAAATTCTTCACGCAAGTGAAGAATTTCACGCAAGACGTAGAAAGGAAGGAAAAGAAACAACCCGCCGTGGTTGCTCAGTAGCTATAGTGTTAGGCTACTGAACACGAAGTAGTGGGATCGAATCCCGGCTACGGCGGCGGCATTTCGATGTGAGGGAAATGCGGTAAACACCCGTGTACTTAAACTTAGGTGTACGTTAAAAAACCCCAGATGGTCGAAATTTACGGAGCCTCCCCCAACCACGTGCCTCATATTCAGAAAGTGGTTTTGGCATGCGAAATCCCAAAACATATATTTTTTTTAAAAAGAAAGAAGAGAATGCATGAACTGAACACATATAAGCACAATAAAACAGGGTTTTCAGATTTTGCTGGCGAGCAACCGCCAGAAATAATCGGTGCCTGTTATGATGACTGACGAAGCTGGAAGGTGGCTTCAGCCGTGGAATGCTTTAGGAGCGAAGGACGTGAAATAAGTGACGGTGCTATGACGCGGGATGCTAATTTTGATCCCACTTTAGTGTATCATCTTCCATACCGTCACAATTTCGCCTTGTTCTCATACCAGTGACCATATGCTTTAGTAGGAGCTAAGTGACCCCGCTTAACCGGCCGAGCTTACTGCCCAATAAAGATCACGCTCTCTCTCTCTCTCTCTCCCGCGAAAATGCACGGGTTCGCTTGTCTTCTGTTTTCTCGTGTGTATATTGTTTGCTCTCTCTCACACTGTTTTTCATCTCTTCTTCAGCTATGTGCTTTTTCTCTGATGTTGTTTCATTCCCTGACCAGTTTCCTATTGTCTTTACCCCTTATTGAGGGATTGGTTCTTGTTTCTTTTAGAATCTTCCTGTCAAGCCATCACCAGGGTACACAACTCCTACGTAAGGTTAATTACGAGCCCTTCTTGTGTTCCTTTTTCTACTGATTCATTTAAAAAAATGGCTGTGGCTTAGCTAAGGTTAAGCCCTGGATGCGAAGCATACTAGCCTTTATTTTAGTTGTTGAACCACTGTTTAGCCTGGTGAACTGCTGTTGCTTGGCTATATTTGGTTCGGCTAGACGAAGAAACAACTCATGCGTTACTCTGCTTCGCCTTGAAGAGTGGAACGCGACAGCGTTCCCATCGACCCGCCAAGGGGTGTAAGACAATGGGCTACGGCGCAGCGACTACGCGCCCCGCATTGGACGCGGTGAGCGTCGAGCAACGCAGCGTTCGGCGCGGCAACGAAATGTGCACCTGAGCAAGCGACGCACGCCTGAGCCTTAAAACAGCTCGTTTCTAAGGCAACACCGCATTCACTAGAGGCGCTTTTGTACCGCTTTGAAGCATCGTACTCGTGGCTCAGTGGTAGCGTCTCCGTCTCACACTCCGGAGACCCTGGTTCGATTCCCACCCAGCCCATCTTGCAAGAGTTGAGCCAAAGCCACCTAGAAAATCAGTCTCTGTAGCACGCCGCAACCTTCGCTTCTCATTCCAACGAGCAGCTCTGTCTCCAGGAGGCATCTCACCTCGTGAGTGTCTAGCAGAGGCAAGCGCAGCTGCTTATATACCGCCGCGAGCGACGGCGCGAGTTGGAGCTCCGTTTCTCCTCTGTCGTGACGTCATGGTGTCACGTGGTATTGAAGGCGACACCGCCGCGCCTGAGGAGCTGGGTTGAGCGCTCGTAATATGCTTCGCATAAAAGTATCGTCATCGGCGGAGAGTCTAAATCATTACATATATATTTATTTGGGTATTTTGCTGAATGTTTGCCTCTCTTACTGGCAACTAACCGAGAGATCTTTTTGTCGCTTCCCTATAATTAATACGGTAAGCGTCGTTCAGTTCTGATTCATAGCGCGATGATATTTAGCAAATCGCGGCTCTGACTTATCCGGCGCTCTTCCAAGTTTTTTTTTTTTTATTTTCTAAGCTGAGCTTTTTGTTCTTAAATTCAGTATTTACATACCCTGAGTGGTCTAGCGCTTCTTTTGCGAATACACGCTGAACAAGTTTCTAGTAAAGCAGCAAACGCTTTTTGTGAGTTGAATTTTGAAAGCCGCTGTGAGAAAACAGTTCCAAAGTGAAGAAGAGTGCCGCACATAACATTATGTTATCAAATGTAGAAATGAACCACAGCTTGGCATGTGTCCTAATAATAATGTCCTATGTTTTGTATCTTTGGGATGGCTGAAAAAAATCACCATTACCCTCAGTTATTAACATCACTGCCATTAGCCACGTAGGAAAATATTAGAAGACGTAGCCTACATTATTAAGAATTCCCATTTCTGGGTAGTCATGTGCTACTATACAAGATCGATCATTACTCAGACAAGCGCAGTTGTGAGAGCCTTGGATGGCGATTGCACCAAAGCGCATTAACTTTTTTAAGGTTGTGTTACAATTTTCTATGTGCTTATTGCTTAGCAGCCTTCCTTTATTTATTTATTTACTTACATACCTACAGCGCCCAATGTAGGGCATTAGAGTAGGGGGTACGACCTTTCAAGAGAACCACCTTTCAAAGGTCGTGTGAATTTTGACAAAACCGAAGTGTTTAGTATTATTCTTTTGCAATTTGTAACTTGATCAAAGCACGCTCTTGCTTTTCTCTTTGTTACAATTATTGCATTTCAGTTCCAGAGTTGTTTCTGCTTGTAGCTTTTGGCAGCACGTTAATTTTCATAGCTTTATAAATACCCATTCTGAATTTGCTTAAAACCTTCACAATTATTGTTTAAATTGTTCTCCAACGTCATTACAACACGGTTCCCTCCCCATATGTCCGCCTTTGTTCAAGTGCAGTTCAGAGTTTATAATGTGTTAAACTGTCTGCAATAACTGCGTTATTAGCGAAATTTCGAGTTTTTGGTGCTTTTTAACGCTGAAGCAAAAAAGGGCACTTATACACAAATTGAAGATGCAGACACCCCGTTGCCGCAAGATATCGCTGTTCCTTTCAAACATTATACTACAATTAAACAGTGTTAGGAAGAAATTACTAAGCTTTTGTATTTCAAACATTGATTTATCTTTTTAGTTTGTCTTAGAACATACCAAAGAGCCTCTAGGCGGAAAAAATTATGACCGCCAGTAGGCAGATTATCAGACTCAATAATTAATAGGTGAAAAAAAAATTGAGAAAAAAGAATATTTTGATTTACCATGGTATAAAAAACTACTTACTGATTTATTAAAGTAAAATCATTTTTTCTATACATTACGCCTTTTATCTTGTGAATGACATGTGGCTGCCAAATTTTTACCATTGTGTAATCTTTTTAATGTAGTGATGAACTGTGACTTCGGGTATATCTATGCATTTGTGTGAGTTGATCAATGTTTTAATTTGTAAAACATACAAATGTGTAAGCTCTTTCGACATCCTTTATTCTCATGTGTGTGGTGAAATCGTCAGTGCTGCATAAATGCTTGTGCCGAAGTGAAAAATGGAGCAAGAACTTTTGTCAAGCTTAGACTCAAGCTTTTGCTGCTCCTTTTCCAAATAAAGAAATATCTCAATGACACTCAAAACTTGCACTTCAATATATTCTGGCTTCCGTGATGCCTATGTGGAGACTTGGGTGCCTAAAATATTCATGATACATGCATGTGCCACAATTCAAAAGTGTATGGTAACATTGACTGTTCTCGTTTACAGTCGCGGTCGAATAACTCATGTGCTCAGGAAAGTATTTGCTCACATGCCAGAGCCCCTAACCTAGCATCCTCAGATCCCTTCAAAAACCAATGGCTCTTAGTAACATAGGATATAGAATATTGCTTGCAGTACCGGTTACTCTGCCGAATTCCTTCGAGCGGTATGTGACAATAATGAACAAATGCAAATTCACCATCACAGAATGGGGACTCATACTCGATTGAGCCACCTGCACTCAACTTAGGGGCTCATGAAATTGGCACGTGGCATCGGCACTGCGACTAATTCCACTCACTGCGACAAATGTTTCCGCTTCTTCAAATTGCCGCATTACTATGACGGGATTTCTAAGTTTGACAAGCAGCAAATGTAGAACTTGCAAATAGCCACGAACTGCGACGTACCCAGATAGAATGCAACATGAAGCAGAGTATACGATTTCTTGCTGCCGCTGTTTCCTTCGCTCTCATTCGTCGGAAGGAATGCAACATTTGGAAGAAATCAGAGATTACATATTAGTAAATTCTCTCAGGGTGGGGACGACAAAAGCTTTATTAAAACAGAATGGGGGTCAGTGTGGCAATAGCAGGTGTAAAATTTCGCGTAGTGTTTACAAGCTAAATCCAATTATTTATCTTTATTTGTTCGTCTCAACCTCCTAAACCGCCTCTACTATAAGAGCGCCTGTAGTATTAACTCATTGCATTTGGTTAAACTATATGGATGGAGAAAAAGGAGTAGGAATTAACGTAGAAGTGGTGCGTTTATGATTAGCAGGGACGCAAACCCCCGCCGAAAAAAAACCAAAGTTTTCATGAGGGACAGGGAAAATACGAAGCAGGAACTCACCACTGGGTAATTGCCATAAAGTGCGTAGCATTCATCGGAACAAAAACCTATCAGCCTTATACCAGGGTGAAAAGTATTGAAGCAGCCTCCACAGTGGCGTACCTAGGTCGTCTGGCGCCCGGAGCGCATAAGTCTTCTGTTGTCGACCTCCCCCCCCCCCCTCCTCGACTGGTTGAAGTAAGGAACAGCAGGATATGAAAAATTACCGGGGAGGGGGTGGGGGTGATGTTTCCTAACAAGCGCAGACGCCTTGGATACCGCACAGCTCCCCCTCACCATTCGCTTTCTTTCCCGGAGATCGACAATGTAGCAGGTACACACGCTGTTTTATATACTGCGCCGAATAACACCGGGTGTTGCATCGATACCTTGTGATAAGCGCAATTGGACATCTTCGGTCAAAATTAAGGCATCGTGGGCAATATGGATCACAAGTAATTAAATATTTTAAGAAAGTGTTCATTAGCAATTTTACAGGCTATATCGAATTTGCAAAATTGAAGGCCCACACTCATATGTTGCCCAAAAGCAACTACACAAATATTGTTGCAAGTACTACAGAGTGCCGTATTTTGGCTGTGGGAGCCGTAAACCCAAACGAAAATTAAATATGGTGTCAGTGACGCTAATATCCCCGCCCTATTGGAAAACGGCACCTGCTTCTCTGTTGTGCGTACGTCAATGCTATGACATTTACGAGTTCTCCCACTGTTATCCGTAAAACCTTTATTTGCTGGTATCGGCAAACGCCATTTTCCAAACTGCGGTACCGCCAGTATGTTGGGAACGCAACCGAGCACGCTCCGCGTCGATTCCTGGCGTCACCACGCAAAAAAACGAGAAGAACGAGATGAATTCCCCACCAGCAAAATCATGCGCTACTGTTGGTCTGCATTCGCAAAGGAGAGGATAGAGAGATTGATGTCACTTGTACGCTATTTCATATTTACTCGCCGTGGTTGCTAAGTGGCTATGGTGTTGGGCTGCTGAGCACGAGGTCGCGGGGTCAAATCCCGGCCACGGCGGCCGCATTTCGATGGAGGCGAAATGCGAAAATACCCGTGTACTTAGATTTAGGTGCACGTTAAAGAACCCCAGGTGGTCAAAATTTCCGGAATCTTCCACTACGGCGTGCCTCATAATCAGAAAGTGGTTTTGGAACGTGAACGCCCATAATTTAATTTCTTTATTTCATATTTCTTTTAGTACTGCCATACTGGGCTTCTCACAGTGCCGAAGTAGGGAAGAGTTTTTGTTGAGGTAGTACTATGACTTTGGGTCCTGAATTTCCTAATTACAATGTTTCCTGTATGATTGCTAAATAAGCAGTGATTTAAGATATCCTGCTTTAAGATGCGGCGGACTTAACGGAAGAGGGACCGAAGAGCCACATCGCTAGGCTGCATGTTTAGCGACGCATGAGTCTGAGTGCACCGGAGGAGCGCACCGCACCGGAAAGGTTCCACTAAGGCGAGCAGTTTAGCGAACATTAGCGAATAAAATTTTGAGCCCGCACACACATGCAGTTATTACGTAAGATAGTGATGAAGCTGCTGCCGACAATTATGCTGCACAACACATCTGAAACAACAACTACATGAGCTCGGGCTGCTTGTTACCGGAGCATAGTTTACAATGTACTTCTAGTCAAGCCGCCGGACCGAACGGAGTTTTCAGACACATATGACAACCCCTCCACCCCCCTGACATGGCACAACTTTTTCACGAATCGCAAAATAAGTAAACGTTCACATTCAGTGGTGTGTTTTATCTGATTGAACTGTTTCTAATTAGGTGTTTATGTTTTCTCTTGCCCAGATCAAACAAATGTGAATGGAAACAGGGGCATTTTTTTCAGAAACTCCCGTGTGCGCGCTTTGGCTCCGTTGCTTTCTATTTTGTGGAAGTGGCCGCCACTTGTTGCCCCATTGATATAAGAGGCAAACAACGAATATGGAAAGTTAAACAATGAGGCTGCTTAACAATGTGCACATCTACATCCATATACGTCGTCAAATTTATTAAGGGAAGCACCAGCGTGTACGACTGGTAGCCTTCGAGAATGGCAACGCACCGGTATTTATAGCGCGCAGTATCGCTGCTTCTCACATTTCTGGGTGTGCGCTTCACGAAACAAAGAATCATTCATTTCAAATCAGCTTGGTAAAAAGTCAACTATATAAAAGCAGCCTTCTTTCGTCTAATGGCTTCTGCCAAAGGTCGGGTCTCCGAGTAGCAGGCGCACGAACTCGGGAACTGTGCTGGGCCTAACCCCATCAGCTCAAAGCGATCGACATTGGCTCAAAATGTGTTATCGGCTTGTGAAGACTGAAGCTTCTGCCACCTACAATACATCACCACTTTCCAAACATGGGTCACCCGATCATAGGGAACTTCTCCCAAGAGAAACATCTCATGTCAAACCCACCTCCCCATTGTCGACTTTGTCGTCTACTAATTCCCATTATGCTCTGCGCAGAACATAATGTTACGAATAGTTGAGCAGAAGAAAAGTATGTGGTTTCGGGTGATTGAAGAAATAATGCCTAAGAGATATCCTCTACTCTCAAATGTGCTCATGGCCGCCGCATTTCGATAGGTGAGAAGTGAGAAAACACCCGGGTACTTAGATTTGGGTGCATGTTAAGGAACCCCAGGTGGTCTAAATTTCCACTGTACCCACTACGGTGTGCCTCAAAAGCAAATCGTAGTTTTTGCACGTAAAACTAAATATTTATTTATCTCAACCTTGTGGTTTTGAAGATGTGGTCGGCGTCCATATCAGATGAACGTCTCCAGTGCATTTCACAGACGTCTACTGAATTCGAAATATTGCACGATTTAACGTTTATGGTTAAACAGAGGTTAAGAAGAATCAATGAAGCTCAGTACTGAAGGAAAGTTATAGACCTAATGCACTCTCAATGGATCCAGGAGCCTAACGAAATGGTTCTTTGTACGATTTCATGGTTAAGTCCAGAAGAGTGAATGAGTTCTCTTATTAAAAAATCAGACTCCTAGTGCAGTTCCGTCAATGGGGCCAGGTGCAAACGAAAAGAGCGCCCTTGGTATGCCACACAAACTCCACCAGTGGCCTGGATGCTCTATGTAAGTTACGCTTTCACTCCCGAAGGTTTCTCGGCAAATGCAAACGGCGATCAAATATTATTTACGTCAAATATCCACTGCGCGTGTCTTTATACGGAGATCTGGTTTTCTGCTAACGAACAATGCTAGTCTTCTCGTTCTCCTTGATGGTGCCCTAAAGGTTAACATCGTAATGATTTTACAGCTAAACACATTAGAGTAAATTTGCGCAAATAGTAGTGGCAACCGCAAAGGCGCCGCAAAGTTACTGCCTCTCATATTTGCCAGGCTAACAATATTCAATATGTGATGTGAAAACTAGCATTTCCACGAGGGCGTCCTTAGGGATAATGTGCAAAACTCCTTTCGCGTATTTTGGATAAATATCGGATTGCCATACAACATTTAGATAATTTTGATGCGGCGTTAAAGGGTGCGTTTGCGGGCGTCCGAACTAGATCGCGCCACCATGTGAAGGGAGGCTCCGTATCGCGTTCATTGCGCGTCTCGTCTGAATCGCATCTCGCCGTCGACGGATGCGCGGCGGTGCCAAGTAGCAACATGGCGGCGTCTTTGCAGTTGAAGGTTTCAATGTATGGCCGCTATGGCCAGCGTTTACTCAAGTGTTTGTTATATTAGCTCTATAGATGGACATGGCAGACTTTTCTTAATATTATAGCAGCCACGGTAGGTTAGTGCGTAACCATAGATCCCACAAAACACTACTTCCATTGATACCCAACACAGGCTTCTTAGCACAGATATAATACAGATATACGTATCAAGAATCAAGGCTTCAGGGCAAGTCATTATCGAAATAAAGAAACATATATAATGGAAGCGCTAAAACACGTTATACAGTGTTTATTATCCATGTTTCCCAGGGGCTAGGGAAGCTTCTGCCTCTCTGCGAGTGTCGATGTGGCATAATGGGACTCTCCATAAGCTTAATT